>NW_010170417.1:0-6342 GCF_000695765.1 Mesitornis unicolor | reverse complement strand
GGGAAAGTGCAAAAAATCTCCCTTTCTAAAATTAACTGCTATCTAACCATCTTCTTTTCCCCCCTTGCTTACCATTTCCTTTCTAGGAAAACAGTAGAGGCAGCTGCTTGTCAGGGAAGGGAGGGAAGGAAGTAGCTGCCTCGGAGTTGCTCTTGCTGGGCTGTTGAGGACAGGCCTTTGGGTGAGCCAGTGGATGTGAAAGAGAAGATGTGCTAGAAGTGCAAAGGACTTGTAGTGAAACTGCTCCCTTGCATCAGTGGGTCGATGCCCCTCCAAGTTCTGAGTGGGCCCTGTGGAGAGGAGATGGTCAATGCTGCATTTATGTATCTGTCTTTTACTGCTTGGGAAAGCAAGGGAGGTGTGTACGTTAACTGCTCGCATAGGGTGACTTCTACATGGGAATGTGTAGCATTGGCACATACACGTAAAGGGAATGTATCTCTTTCACCATGCTCGTCTTCAAAGTTGTCCCCAAGGGCATGGTAAACTTTTTTTGAGACAGTAGCTTATGATCAAGAAACTTGCTGTCCTTGCAGAGAAAGCGTGAACCTTCTGGGTGTCGAACCACCTGGATTCCACCCAAGCATCTGGTTCAGAAGGGAAGGTCTATGAGGCAGCCCCAGGACGATTGGAAGGAGAGGGAAACAATCACTTAAAATGGAAATGAGACCCTTCAAATCCTTCCCTGTAGCAAGCCCTTCCTGGAGCAATGGCCGCTTTTTCTCTTCCAGCTCTCTTTCCTTTGCACCCTCAATTTCTTAAAGTACAGTGGCTTAGCAGGGAGCTGGTGGGAGATGATCCCCAGTTAACTGGGAGCTGTAGGGCGCAGTGGGAGCACGTCATGGCTGATGGGGACTTGGATTGCTACCAAGGGGATGGGAGGGGACAGGAGCTTTGCTGCTGAGCTTGCTGCCAGCTGCTGTGGGCTGCTCTGCAAAGATGCTGGGGCTTCTTGTCCGCAACACAGCACAGATGATGTCTGAGAGTGCCAATCAGACGCTGAAAGGGAGAGCTGCTAAGACTGTTCAGAACCTCTGTTGCAGCTTATCCTGTTACTGGGGCAGCAGAGTTTTGACTGGGAGGGGGATTTTGGAGGAGGAGGAGGTGGAAAGCCTTTTTTATTATTCTTATTTTTTTAACCAGAAAATGTAGTGTCAGCACAAAGAAGCTTTTTGCAAATCTGTCAAAATGTTAAGCAGCTTTTTTTTTTTTTTTCGCTTTTAAGTCTGAAGTATGTTGTGAAGCACTTTGGAAATGCAAAGCACTAGGAGTACTAAGTACTCCTTATCGTCTGCCTAAAAGTGGCATCTGAAAAGCAAAAGATGTCTCTGTTTCAGGCCGCTGGCTGCTCCTTATCATTTTTCCAGAGCTGCCACCCAGCCCTTTGCCTCCCTCCCATGGTTGCAGGGGAGTGTGCTCCGCCGTGCCAAGTAAAAGGGGGCTCCTTGAGGGAGGAGAGGGGACCTGCAGAGTCCCTCGGCACCTTCAGGGTGCAGGTTGGCTTCTTCACTCCCCGCTTCCTTTGTCTGAGGAAAAGGAAAAATGAAATTGAGTTTTGGTTTTGCGTGGTCCTCGTCTGGAACTACGACCGCTTCTTCTAGCTCTGGAGACGTCTTTATAGAGTTTCCTGTCTGAAAAATTGCACCTTATTAGCTGAGGAACGAGGAGATATCCGTCCTTGTGCGCAGGGAGTGGGGAGAGGAAGGGAGGGCGAACCAGGAGCTGTCTTCAGTAGCTGCTGGATTTTTCCAGAGGCCGTTTCCTCGCCTCATCTCCAACAGAACGGCAACAAAAGAACTAAAATAATTTAGATGAAGCTTTTGTTCTGCGTATCTCAAGAACCTTTTGAGTGGGCTAGGATGAGAGAATCTCTTTTTACCTCACCTAGCCAGCCCCACAGCTGGGGGAACCCCAGTTCTCTCGCTGGGTTTTCAGCACCAACCTTTTCCCTTGGCATACGCACATGGTTTGGACTCTTTTGCGCTCTGACTCATCCGATTTGGTCTGCTTCCTCTCTGCTGGGGGGGAAGAGGGGGGATGGGGTCAGTCAGAGGAGAGGGTCCCCGATTATTTTTGTTCTTGTCTCTTCCGTTGTTGCTGTTGTTCCTGTCAGCACGCTAGAGTATCCGAGTCTTTGCACACAGAAAGCTTCCTTTTGCACAGAATGAGCTTCTAGCTTTTGTACAGACTAATTGAATGTATTTGGGGAGGGGGTGGGGGGGAAATAGGGAGTAAACCAATTCCAAGCAAACCAATCGGAGTATAATGCCTTTTCTGAGTGAGTATGGGCTGTAAAAGGAGATTGTAATAGCAAAGGGAGGGCAGGCTCAAGTATAATTTGACACAAAGTGTGGTTTTATTTTTGTACTGATATGGATAAGAGACTGTACAACATCTATTTATTTAGATGATTTATGTGGTAAATGTTGCAAACAAAATTATTAAAATATTAAATATGAGAACTGACATTTACCTAATGGTCTGTTCATGTCGTCATTTACCTCCCCTTGCTTTCATTCCACAGCTGAATTATTTTCTGCCAGTCACTTGGTATAAACACGCAGCGTGGCTGGAAAAAGAATGGAAAATGTGCGTGCGTGCGTGAGAAAGATCAGTAAAGAGGGATCGATGAAGAATGAAGCCTGCAAAAGGCTGTTTCTGACATTACTCATTACTTTGATTCAAGGAGGTTAGGTTTTTAGTAATTTTTAACCCACTGGGTAAGTTAGAGCTGTACAGAGGTGACCTGGGCCAATTGGTCTTTGATGAATTAGGATTTGAAGGAGAATGCCGATGGCGGGGTGACTGCTGCTCTGGGTTTAGGGAGTTCTTCACATCCTCGTGTGATGCTGTGGTGCCAGGACAGCTCTGCTGGCACCAGCTGCAGGAGAGCGCTGGTGTGCCCCAGATCCTGCATCTCTTGTGGGAACGGAGAAGATGCGAGGTGAGGCCTGGGCTGCCAAACACCCTCTGCACTGGTTGCCAGCGGGGAAGCCCACTATCCTCCAAGCCAAAGCCTTCAATGAGTTGGCCTGCAGGGCTTTCAAGGAGCTATTCCTGAGTGGAGTTTGGCCCTTGAATCACTGCAACTTGGGAAGATTTAGCTGAGGAGGAGCCCGAATCCTGGGACTATTGATGCTCAGTGGAGAGAATCCCATGGTGTCATTTAGTCTGCATTGGTCTGAACCTTGGTCCCTCAAGGCACGTGCGTCTCCATCCTCCCTGGAGGGGGAAGCTAGACATTAACTGCTGTACCTCAGCAAGCGAATGGGGCTGTCTGAGGTGTCTCTAGATGTAACGGGGGGGTGAGTCGAACACAGAGATGACGTCAATTGCAAAAGCACGCGGAACAAAAGCAGAGGGGGTTGGGGTGCGTTTCCTGAGCTGGTCATGGCTCAAGGCAGCGTGGTTTGGTCCTGTCTGTGTTACCAAAGTGCAGTCAGCATGCTTGCCCAAAGCCAGGGAGGCTGGACTTGAGTGATGGCAGTGGAGCAGGCCTCCAGCCAGCCACTTATGTTCTGGCAGCAGCTACTAAGTCAGGTGAAGTTGTAAGAAACTGCAGTGCAGAGTTACGGGAAAGCCTACTCCAGAGATTGTTTCTCCCTACCCCTGCCAATGCTGCAGAGGCTGCCTGGCACTAGAAACTCGGAGTGGCTTGTCCTTTTGCGTGCCTGTGCTGGTTGGATTAAAGGTTAATCTGGACAGTACTTCTCTTCTTTTTTTTAATTAATCTGTTGCTATACTGCCCCTTGGATCTGTGCAGTGCAGCCGGCTTGGCTTCGTGCAGCTCTCCCGATGGGATGCCTGAGAACAAGGGCGCTCGGCTGCACCTCGGGACGTGCACCTGAAAGGGGAAACCACGCGTTTTGAGCAGCTTGGCACCCTCTGTTGACAAGCACGGGGTGAAACGCAGTGTGTGTGGTCAGTGCTGCCAGGAAACTGGCAGTCACCTCCTCTCTCTTCAGTGCCACTCGCCTTCCCTGCTCTTGTTCCTCCTCTACCCAGCTTTTTGCACACCAAGCTTTTGAAGGAAGGATGCTAGGAACCTGGGTGGCCAGGCCAACTTTGGGAACTCATAGGCAGGCTCCAGGGGCACTGTGGTGGTACCACAGTGGTGCAAGCACTGCACAGGAACCCCATGGGCCTTCTCCTCTCTCTGCTACGTCAAAAAGTTGTTCTGGCCGATGCTTGGGCCACACTGAGCCACCTGTAACTGCTGCAGGAGGCAGCTGTGGCCAGCTCTGCATGCTCTGTCTGTGCTCTTGTGTTTCAGAGCTGCAGCTGGAAAATCTCGCCACGTTCTGACAGGGTTGACCATAGCGCCAAGGGTTTGCTTCAAAACCAGCGCAGCGCTTGCTGGAGGGGCTGGGGTGTGTGCAGCTGCCCCAGCTCCCAGCATAGGAGAGGGAATGAGTGTTTCTTTACAGAAATCTGCCGCTCCTGACAGCGACCTCCCCAGAGCAAACAGCAACAGAGTCGGCTGATCAACCCTCGGAGTGGTTCTGATGGAAACAAGCGCTGCTACTCCTGCCAGGTCACGGGCCCGCAAAAAATGAGCCTGGAGGCAGGCACCAGCTTTGAGCAGGTGAGTTCCCCACTATCAAGTGCCATTTACAAAAACAAATAAAAATGTTCTTGCACCTGCTGCTCTTCCCCTACGCTCCTGCACCGCCAGGCAGTGATACTGGTGAGGAAGTCTTGTTTCTCCCTCAAAGCTTATCATGTCCCTGCTCTGGCTTCTTGGTGCTAGCACGAAGCGCTAGGGTACAGCCTACGGCACAGGGGTCTTGCAGGACAGCGAAGTGCCAAAACAGTACTTTGTTTCAATGGCCATAGTGAACAATAGCTGTTCCTGGAGAGCCATCTTCCTGGGTTTTTGGGGTTTTTTTTAAAGCGTTTTACTGGAAATGTGAATGAAACAAAGGAAATGCCCAACAATGCTCTGAGCAGCTGGATATTCTGCTGCTATTTTGCTTTGTGAGAGTAAGAGTTCAGTGAGAGGCTGGGGCTGGGCAATACCTGCACAACGAGTGCTCGCAGGGATTTGAAGAAGGTCCTGCTGGTGAGTGGGGGGAGAAAATAACTGGGAAAAGCACATGGAGCTCTCTGAAATGCTGCTGCCCCTGCTGGTCCTTGTGCTCTTGCCCCAGGGTGCCCCAACTCTTACTGGGGACAAGGCCATCGGTGGGTGGAGCTGTGTAAGGACTTCTCCCTCCACTTGATTTGGGAGCGCCTGCTTTTTAGGGTGATGATGATGATATTGATGGCTGGAAGTTCAATTATTTGACACGCAGCCACAAGTGTAAAAGCAGTTGTTTAAACAAAGCGAACAGTAACAAATACACCAGTTTAAGCGTGAATGGTGTTAATGAACACTCAGTGTGCAAAGTTAAAAGCGCAAACAGCAACTCGAAAGGGGTGTGATCGACTTGTTCTTTTCAAGTCCCCTTCAAGCCTATAAAGAACCAAGATTTTTAAAAGTGGTGTCTAGAGAAATGGGGCCGTCCAAAAGGACTTGTCCCATTCTGGGTGGGAGTCTTGAGTGACCTGCCTGCAGTTTCGTTCTTGCTTGGCCTGTGATGGTAAATACCTGAGAAAAGGCCTCCCATAGCCTATTCTTGAAGCGAGCAGTATGACCTAAATGCAGAATTACCAGTGGTGGAGGACGCTGTGGTTTCTGTAGTACCCTGACCACAGAAACACCTTTGTTCTCCGAATTGTTTGCATCTCCTGAGCCAGGGTCCACGCGTCTGTCTTTTTTGCTGTCTCTGTCAGTGTTCAGCAATCTCTCCATCCACTCCCTTCAAAAGGGGACAAGGCGGGGGGAAACACGTCCTCTCTCGAGTCACTTTTCCCCTCCGTGCCCTAAAAACAGAGCTAAAGCAGGTGAACGTGCTGTTCTGCTGTGTGCCAGGCAGTACCTCCAGGTAATGGATGAGTACGAACTCCATGTGAAGACGGCTGTGAGCTTCCATTTTGAATCAGAGTGATTCGTGACCAAGGTTTTTTCTTTCCTTTTAGCACCTGCAAGAGAGTGTAAAGCACACTGCAAGTTAAATAGGATTTTGCAGTAACACTCAGGGCAGGGAATTCCTCCAAGTGACTTAACGTTTTTCTATTTTTTTTATGGTTTACATAGCGTGCTTGGCCCATTTACCTTGCACTACCTTACACTGGCTCAAAAACGAGGGCACATAAAAGCACCAGCCAAAAGGAAGAAAAAAGGATTGAAGCGCCTTTATTGTTAGTTTTTGCTTTGGTCGGTACTTTCAGACTGCTTGCTTCCCCAGTGCCACCCCTCTGGCTAGAGGCGGGTGACTGCGAGGAGGCTGCGCAGCCCCC
>NW_010170416.1:1843-60630 GCF_000695765.1 Mesitornis unicolor | reverse complement strand
GGGCTCCTGCGGAACAGGACCTGGCAGTGCCGCCGCCAGCGCCGCCCGGACTGTCGGTTCCGGACTTTAAAGTTTTGCAGGGAGAGTTCACATCTCTGACTGTGCCTTCCTGCTGCTCTGGCAGTCATTGAGTTATGCTGTGTAGGCGAAGACCTTGCCAAATTCTGCTTTTTGCTCATCTTTCTCGTTAAGAGGCATCTCTTTAAATAACAGAATCATTTTGTACTACTAAACTGAAAACGTTTACTGTCCTTATTATTTATTTGTAAACTAATGATCACGTCTGTACTGCAGCGGCACAAAGTACAGAAGGATTGGTGTTACCAAGATATAAACCCCACTGAGAGTTGCTCATGTTCAGTGAGGACACTAAAGTAAGAGTGAGGCTTCATCTGCGAAAGGAGCCTCTCAAGGCAGCTCCCTCAGGTGGATTAACTCCATTCCCCCAGTTGGTACCAGCTGCACACCTCCCTGGGGGAGTGTAACTCAGGAATTTTATCCTGTTGCTTGTTAGAAGGAAAATGCGAAGCAGCTCCCAAGAGAAAAATTATGGTTGGCTGGAAAACTCTGCCTGGTGGTAGGAGACGCAAAAGTGTAGGAAGAAATTTTGTGTTCTGAAAACCTTCCTGATGCTATCAACAGCTGTGGTGCTGTCAGTGGGAGAGCTTGAACACACAGGAGAAAATCTTCTGTGCCCCTCAGAGATTGTCGGAAGGAAAAGTGATTAAGTAAGCTGCCTGAAGAGTGAACAATTATCCTCAAGTTAGTTCCTGCTGGATTTATTTAGAGTGAATGCAAACAGTCGTATTTCTGTGACTCTACATGAGACGGAACAGGGATGGCAGTGTTAGCACGTAGTAGCAGTTTAATTGTCAGGCATTTGGAAATGAATGTAGAATTAATGAAACTTTCTAGGCATGAAAAACCTAGGCTTTTTCAGGAGTTTGCAAATAGCTTTGTGTAAAGGGACTGTTCAAAATTTGGCTAATTTTTTTGCAAAGGAACATTGAATGCTGTTCTGAGTGTGAAGAACTGAAAGTTTTGTCTTGCACAGCTGAAGTACAGTGTTTTGCTCCCTCCACATTCATAATGAGTGTGGTGGATGGGATGGTTAAGGATGCCCTTGCTGAATGTTGAAGGTCAGCTCCCTGCTATGGTGCTTCCTGGGTGCAGAGCATTTCCTTGGCTTGGGAAGATGCTTCCTCTAGAGATTATCTGTGCTATTTCCCATCCCAAGGAATCACTTGAAAAGAAGCCAGAGGGTCTGAGGGACAGATGCAGTTGGACTACAAAGATGGAGATGAAACAATGGCAGATGATGCTGTGTCACATCTTAAAGGAATTTTGTTAGCAAACATGTTATCTCTGTAAAAGAAATTTTGCATTTCCTGTCATGTGTGACAGCCAATGAGTGTTTTCCTCTTTATCCTAGTTTATTTAGTCTGTGTACAGCCATATAGGCAGTTCTCTGGCATATGTACCAAGTTAGAATCCACAGGGGAGCAGAACAGAGAGCAGTGTTTTTGAATATTATCAGATTATTTCAGTGATGCAGAATTAGGAGAGTTTTCAGGGAAGGTTCCTCCATGAACTTAAACAGTTCTTAGACTTGCCAGTGCGAAGGGCCTGAACCTTGCTCATCCCGTGTGCCCAGAAGGGCTTGTACAAACACCATGATTGCAAGGCAAAGTACTGACTTGAATGTGTCCTGCTCAGTGCGATGTTTTGGTCTTGCCCACGGCACTGATGCAAGCTGGCGTGCTTAAGCTGCAGTTTTGGAAAGTCAGAGCATTCTCTGGAGCTACACCAGACCCCAGGGAAGTCCTTCCTTTCCTGGCCTATAAATCCTGACCAATGCCACTTGACAGGCAGGGCAGGAGTGGTGACTGTTCTGGGTGGCCAAGAAGGATGCTGTGACATGCCAGCCCTAAGACTTGTCAGCGGCACTGGCATAGATCCCTCCATTTAATCATTGCTGGCACTAAGTTTTATGGGAACCTGTGGTGTCTTAATACAAATTAATTATTACTTTAGGAAAATTGAGGCAGTGAGTGTTGATGAATACAGCGCTTACTCTTGTGCAGTATGGGCTGCATGTATTAAGTTACTCTGTTTGTTGCCTCTGCCTTCTCGTTGAGTGTCACTCTTTCTTGGGCAGAAATGTATCACCAAAATTGTACCTCCTGTATTTGTTTTAGACTCTTCTACAGCTAGAAAGGTCAAGCAATATGTTAGACTTAATGTGGAGCTCAGTAAATTGTTCTGTTATTGGTAAGATTGCCTTTGCTAATCTCTACCCAATAGTCTAGACAAAACTGATAATGATTACTTGCAGAAGTATCTTTAGCCTCATCTTGTTAAACTTTGTTGTGCTGTAATCTTATTCCCTCTGGTCTTTTGGAAACTTCTAAATAATTCATTTCAGCACTTATATTACAGTATATTATTATTACAACATAATTCCACTCTCTAGTGACTAGCATTTAGAAATGAGTATTTAAGTAGTGGGTGAAAGAAATTAGACTTCTCTGTTTTGGTAATCCTGTTTCCACCAAATACTTAGGCATTATTTTCTCTTTTAGTGATGATGATTTGCCTTAACCTCTACACATTAGTTATTGTAGTGATGAAATAAAAAACTTCCTTGAATAGTTTGAAGTCCAAAACCGCAAGTCTTTGGTCTTGCATGGAGCTTAACAGTTAATCCACAACAAATTAAGCTCAAGACATCAAGCAGAGGCAAATCACACAGTGACAGCAAATGATTAAGTTTCCCTTCAGGCATTTAATTTGATTATTTCATGAGTTGTGCTGAAAACCAGAGAAATGGGGGCCTAATTTTGCAGCATTCTCTGTTAAGTCTGTCTTAGCACAATGTGAGACTTCTCAGAAGTCTTGTAATTCAGCTTCTGCAGGTAAGCCATGTTTTTGGGTGTCTCTTCTCTTTTTCCTCTGCCCATTTTTTGCTTCACTCCTGAGTGTGAGGAAGGGAGGACCTCAGTGTAGCTTCAGCTGCTAAATTGTCAGGCAGCTGTCACCTTTTGTGCTATCTGCAGGCTCTGTATACTACAGCCATGAAGGTGTGGACTGAGTTTTCAATGTCTCTGCCACTGCTGTGCTTATGTGGACAAGGGCAGGAGATGTCTCCCAGAACTTGTGGTAGGTGTTAGTCTTCATGTTGTCAAGAGCTGCCACTGTGGAGATCTGAAAGCCCACTGTGGAGATCTGAAAGCCCACTGTGGCTTGTTCTGCAGAGGCATAAAGTCGTTGCAGGCTGGTGGGAATGCTTGTGTACAAATAATCTGTTGTGTATGAGAATAATCTTGCTTCTTAAATAAAGATGCTACTGAGACAAGGCCAGATTCCTCATGTGGTTTTGTATATGTGCTAGGAAGTGGGGTTTTTGTGTGTTTTGTGTTTGTTTGAATTGGGAGTGTTTCAGTGCATGTGTCTCAGGGGTCCATGGCCTGAGGAAACACAGGCAGCCACATATCATACTGCAGCTAATGAGGACAAAGGAGATATGTTCCTTCCCATGGAGGATGAATCCAGATGGCTATCTGTCTGGGCATGATTTATCCTGTGTGACTTTGAAGGTGCAGACAGTAGAGAGAGAATTGTCTCCAGGACTGTATTACTAGTTCTAGGGATGAGTGAATTGCTTTGGAAGTACCTGGAGCAGGCTAATTGCTTCGTTAACCAGCTTAATTAATGATTGAGGTGTAATCACTTCATGTATGAGTGGTTGGGACTTTGAGAATGAAGAACAGCCCTGGGGAAAGAAGAACTGGAATGACATGTTGTTGTCATGTGGATTAACCTGGCTGGCAGCTAAACACCATGCAGCCGCTTGCTCACTCCTGCCTGTAGTGAGTGGGAGAGAGAATCAGAGCAGAGGGGTAGAAACACTCATGGGTTGAGATAGGAACAGTTTAAAAATAAACTGACTGAAATAAACCAAAATAAAATAATACTGCCACAACTAATGAATTGTAATAAAATTAGGAACAGTGATAACAGAAAAATCATATTTATCCTCAGCTCACACAGCAGTTGTTGGCCATGCACCAGCAAAAAGGTGATGGTCAGTGGTGGGGAGGGATAAACCTTGGGAACTGAATGGTGGGCGAGACTCTCCAGGGATGGCAGTCATTGAGGGAAGAGAGCCATCCCTAGCAAACTCTCTAGTTTATAGTGAGTGTGACATTTATGGTATAGAATAATTTCTCTTAGCCAGCTTGGGTCATCTGTCCTGGCTAGGTCCCCTCTGAACTTCTTGTAGGAAATAAACTGGAAGGACAGGTGCAGCACAAGAAATTGAAAACAGTCCTTAGTTTAATGTAAATGTTGCTTGGCAACAACCAAAACATTGGTGTGTTATCATATTGTTCTCAGCAAAAATCCTAAATCAGGTCTTATACCAGCTACTGTGAAGAAAAGTAAGTCTTATCCCTGCTAAAACTAAACTAGAGTGTCTTACCAACTTGTCTTCACTAAATCACTACAGTCCTCTCAGAAATGCAGCTCTCCTGAATAGCAAATTGATTCTATGATTCTGTCCCAGCAACGCCAGGACACATGTATCCTTACAGTTTCCTTTCAATGAAATGTGCTCAGACTGTGATTTCTCGGACTGAAGAAAAGTATGTCAGTGGAAGATCTGGCCCTTAGGGTGTGAGTCCTTAGGGATGGTGTTTTATGTGGATTTATGTTATTTGCTTAGGGCTTTTGAGTTTTACACTAAGCTAAAAAAAAATTGAGAACAGGTGTTTGTTCTGTATCATAGCAGGAGACAAGGATGCCAATAATGCTTTATTCCCCTGATAGACTCTAACAACGGCTAAGTTGTCCAGTCTTACCCTGGGAGGGACCCATTATATGAAAGGACCTGGTTACTTCATTCCCCCTCAAACCCTTTAAAACTCCTTTCCCTGTTGCAACATCTGCTAAAGCCGATGCTACTGAGGTGCTATTGCCAATTAGTACTGTCCTCTTCAGCCGTGAGTATTTGTAAGGCTCTGTCTACTTCCGCAGATGGTCAGCTTTCTGGATATGGAAGGATGATCTCCTTGATCAGAGCACTGTGTGCTGGGAACCTGGGACAGGGAGGGTCCCCATTCTTGTGAGACTGGGAAGTGGGGTGTGTGTGGCAGTCAATCCTTTATAAAAATGGTGACAAAATACTTGCAAAATGTTTAGCTTCTAAATCGAATGTTATAATGGGAGACTAGAAAGCCCAAACAAGGTTTGTATTGCATGTTGATCTGTGGACTGCCTGCCTTTATGTCGGTAGTATGGTATGGTGAATTGCTGTCGCTTAAAACATTAAGAGTTTCTCTTTCATTCATGCAAGAGTTGAAAAGATGAGCACTCATTGTAGTTTTGCATCTTTTTTTTCCTCTTTCCTCTCAGAGCAATTTATCAAGACATTGCCAGAATACCATGTGGTTGAGCCAACAAGAGTAGATGCAAGTGGGCATTTTCTTTCTTTTAATTTACACCATCACATCTCAAACACGAGGAGCAAGAGAGATCTCAACAAAAAGGAAAATGTGGTATATTACAAAGTTAACCACAAGGAGAAGGATCTGGTTTTTAACTTGACTGCCCATGTGGGATTTCTGTCCCATAACTACATAGTAGAAAGGAGACGTGGAAACCACACTAGTGCGAAGATTGCAACTCGCTCAGGAGATCCTTGCCACTTCCTTGGAACAGTGTTGCAGCCAGGTTCTGGGAGTGGAACAGCAGCAATCAGCACTTGCAATGGCCTGGTAAGTGACGTGACCTTTGCTGGGGTTCTGGGCTAGTTTCAGCATCATTAGAACTGAGCTAGAGCATTGGTTTATTAATGTCACATAAGAAACTGAAAGACCTGATATGGTCCCTTACTGACATAATGCTCTGAAAGAATCAGTTTAATACTATGGTTGTCATTTGGATTTTTGACGAAGAGAATCAGAAGGTCAGAAGTTGATCCTGAGTCCCTTTGAAGTCTGCTTTTCACCAGATTTTTTTTTCTGGTGGTCTGAGCTGAACATCTCTATATGGCTTGAAACCATACAAATACCCAGTCTCTGCTTTGATTCCATTAGTACTGGAGAGTCTTTAGTATGCAGATGGATGTGAGCCTCTGTTTTAGTTTCCTCTGAAAGGAATGTGGCTTACATGCACCAAAACTGCTCTGCAAATAAAACCAACTGATGGTAGCTTAGGAAAACTGGGAGAGTTGCTTTAGAACTGCAGTGCAACTTCAGAAATAAATGGCAGGGTAGATGCAACCTTAGCCAGAGCTTTGAATTCAAACCTAAGCCATTTCTAGGCATTCCTCATTCAAAAGAGCACTTCTAAGGCTGGAGCTTGATGTCTTAGATTTCTCAGTAGCCTGTGGTTCAGACTGAGACAAGGAGGTGGAAACCTAATTATTGCTGTGCTTTGTGTTTTAGCACTACCATAGTTTAGGTTTCCAGTTCTAGAGAATGAGGCTGAACCTATCTTGTCAGGGAGGGGAAGAAGAGACAAACTGCCTGAATGTAAAGGGGATGCTGTAGAGAGCTGTGTTAAATGGCACATGTAATCTGTGAGAGGCAAAATGCAGAGGGTTTGTGGGATGTACAGGCAGAGGTGGTGAAGTGTGTGCTGTGTGCATGTGCTGTAGCACCTTGATCTTTGAGTGACAAATGACAGTATTTGAAAGTGTGTAGAGCAGTACACTGACACCTTTTGGCCAGCACATCAACACACCAACACATCTCAGTCTGCAGGGACTTTCACTGTTGGGCTTGAACATAACACCAAGGTTAGTGTCTGTAAAGTACATTGTTTCCTTGCCAGCCTGTCGATATTGAAGTTATGTTCCTTGCTACTGAGAAATTTGAAGCTTTCAGAAGCTTTGGAAAATCAGTGGGTTACAGAAGTATCCTGGCAATGTATGAAAAGTAACGTGAAGACAGCTCTGATGTAGATGAAATGAAAAATCTGGGAATCTCACACGAGTACTGATAACACTTTTGGCATGTTGCCTGGAGAAGCAGACCGCTGCTTGAAGTCACAAACTTCAGGCCCACAGACATGAAGATTAGGGATTTTCTAAGTAATTCTTCCAGTGGGGACCAACTTATCAAAACTTCTCAGAAACATGTTATGGTCATACAGAGTCAGTAAGAAAAAGGAGATAAGATGATACAAGTAGTTCCTTGGGTTGATTTGTCATGTGCTTTGCCAGAATGTCTTTGTTAGTTCTCATTAAGATGAGAACTTGAAAATGAGATGCTAGGTCTTCATGATACCTTCTGCAGTATTTACTTTGCAAGAAGGATTAAAAAAACACCCCTCAAATTACACTTTAAATTCAGCTTGGTAATACCTCCAAAATTATAATTTCATTTGGTTACAATCTTTTTGATGTTCACTTTGATTTGGAGGCTTGTGAAACAATGTTTGCTCAAATACAGGTTTGGGAATTCTTGCTTTTTGACAGAATACTGCTGTGGTTTGGTTCCCCTCCTACCCCATACTGGTACTTTGAAAATATAGATTCATAAATTAATTCAGTTTGAAAGCAACCTCTGGGGAAAGATATGATTGTTTTGATGCGGTGGTCTGTGAAGTCCGGAAGTCACTGCTCTGAAGAGGTTGCAGTAGGGGTTAGGCCTGAATCTCTGAATTCCTCTGAGAAGCACAAGCTAGGGAAAGGTGGTGCCTTTCCCCTGAAAGTTTTCCAGAAGATCCAGTGTCATCTGAAAACATTTATTAATGAATAGTTCTGCCAACAGAAATGCAGTCTGGTTTTCAGGATAAAAACCTGACATTTCTGAAGCTGTTAGTGGTGGTTTGCTGCTTCCTGAGCTAATGGTAAATTATTTCCATGCTAGAGATCTTCAAATTTTTGCTCTTCAGCACCATGTCTATTTTTGCTTTATTCTTTATTCTTTTTTTTCTTTTTTTCCTGGCATGTGTTGTGTTTCTCAACTGAAGATAATTTTTCTGTTTATTCTGTGAGAGAGGGAAGGAGAACTAAGAATAGGTAAGCATCATGGAAGCAGAGCAAATTACTTGAGATACTAAAAACCTATCGTATAAGGAGAAATTGTAAGCTTATTTACTGCAGGAGATTAATTCTAAACTACTTGATAAGAAGAGTTATATGAAATAATGAATTGCACAGGGCAAGTTGTTAAGGATCCTTAGGGCTGAGATGGTGAGAAGAGGAAGATTAAAAACCAATGTGATTGAAATGGACCAGCTTCCCAGAAGGTGCTTTGGCAGCAGTGGCTGCTGCATGGGTCCTCACCAGTGACAGCCTGGGTCAGGATCATGCTCCGAGTGTGGGCCCTGGCAAATGGGTCCCAGTAAAACTTAACTCCTCAGCTGGCAGAGTGCTGATGTGCTCATGACCCAAGAGCTGGTGAGAACCGGTATCTTAGCCTTCAGATATGGGGAACAGGAATATTAGTGGTGTTCCTTTCCTGGTGCTGTTTGGGCTTGGCAGCTCAGGTACATTATAAAATGAGAAACATACTGTGCTTTTTTGTTGAGATGGTCTTTAATAAGCTATATAAGGCACCGGTTTAAAATGGTAATAAGTGACAGGAAAGCATGTGATACCTCAACTGCTATTTTTTGGCTTTCTCAGTGATAGCTGGTCTAAAAATTTATAATGTGGAAAATACTCGTTTGATTAAATAAGTATGTTTTACTGTAATATCTCTTTTGTTGACATTTTTAGTGGGAAATGGTTGAAATGTTATCTTGTAATTTTGTCCAAGTGAATTGCTTAAGAATACGTCATCTTTTGCAACACTTCCCCACCCCCACACCCCCACCAAAATTTTGGGTCTGAAGTGGGGCAAAAAAAAATTCCTAAAAATGCCTGTGGGAGGGGAATCCTATTTTTAGTCCTCTTTCTGGAATGACTTCCTCTCATGTGAAGTCCATTTGGTTGATATTTGAAGGTTTCTGAATTTCCAGAATAATAGCAGTGTACAGGAACAAAACAAGAATGAGTGGTGTAGGCTTGTGCTCTGTCATGAAGATGACCTCTACACAGCACGGAAGGTATAGAAGACCTAGAAATGGATTTTCGTCTCCCTCTTGTTTTTAGTTGAAAGATATTCCTGCTTCCATTCGCATTTCACTGGCATCACTCACCTAGCAAAGATGTAACTCTTAATACTTGTTTTTATTCATGACAGTCTTCAGAATCAAATTTGCTCTGCATAAATCAAGTGGACAGAGCTGAGAAGATGAGATTTGCAGAGGGGCAGCTGTTTGACTAAATGATATTGACAAATGATTGAAAAAGAAAAGTTACACTTTTGTTGAAAAATGTTGAAAACAGCGTTTTACCATTGCTGCTTCTCCTGGTTGACAGTATGTTGCACTTTCAGCTAGAATGTCATTATTCTTAGGAACTGCAGCATTTCCTTAGTTGTTCTGAAAACAAAGTACACTGATGTCTTACACATCTCATTTCCCCATGTGTTTATATGGTTTTAAAACAGCCTGCAAGGGGAGTAAGCAACAGATTTGAGGTATAAGAATGAAGGGACAGTCATTGTATGACATTTTTCATTTTTAAAAACCTAAATATGTCTATATTTTCAGAAATAGATGTGGAAACAAATGGCTAGGTTCATAAAGTTGGGCAGACTTGGACAAGAGGATAAAGACGACGAACTAGCTGAGATCTGGAGGAACTAAGCTGTAATTTCCAAATCCATTTTTCTTGTAGCACCCTGTGATATCCTTGTTTCCCTTTCATGCTAAATAGGTCATGGCCTTCTTACCAGGTTGAAGAACATGATGCTGTAAGCTCTGTCTCTTCTTCTCTGGGTCAGCGGTCTAGTTAAGTCTTTTGCACTTCTGGGTCTTGTAGAATAATGGATGAGACTGTGTTAACATGGGAAGAATAGGGCAGACCATGCTGTTTATTTTGGGTCCCAGTTGGAGGAGGAAACCCCAGAGAGGAAGTCATTACTGGAGCACCAGAAGTGGATCAAACTGTAACACTTGGAAAGACAGCTGACATTGAATCTCTTAGGTACAGAAAGGTTCTCAAGAGGAAGTAAAGGGAGAAAATAGTTTTATTTTTGTCTCTATCAGTGGAAATAATATTTGGATTTTTATTTGCAGGTGATTTAGGGCACATTTCTAATAATGCTGTTTCCACAGTTCCTTTCTGCAGAAGATGATAATGAACTTTTTCAAATACTAATGCCTTACTTCAGTTTTGTGTTAGTTCTGAGATCCCTAGTGTTGCAACCGTAGTGTCAGCTTGTCCTCTCAGTAAGGCTGGGAGCAGGGAGGAAGGCTCAGTGAAGTTGATGAATACCCAGGGTTTATGCACTGAATTCTATAGAGCTGGGAAGTGAATTTTTCCCTGATAGTCTATCATCTTCATTAGGAACAAGGCCCTCTTTTATTCATCATTAACACAGACATTGTTTATCGTATTTTTAGATGACGAGAGCATCATGAAGGCTTTGTTTCCTTGACACTTGTTTACAGTGTAGAGCTGTCAATCGACCGTTGCTTTTGATAGTACTTTTATCTTCAAAGGCTACACAAACTTTAGCACGGAAATGGCAGAAGAGTGGAAGAACATCGGTTTGGAAACCCAAGAACAATCTGTACACTTGTACCTGGTGGGCTCCTGGCCATGCTGGGCCTGGCTGTGGAGAGGTTGTGCTTTGGCTGTCTCCAGCTCATCAGTCCTCATGGGCATTTACAAGAAGCGCTGTCTTTGGCTGCAGCCCAGGCAACAGCAGTGCAGTATAAGGTCATGAAGCACTGTTGGTTTGTTTATTCCCCCTCCCAAAATCCAGCCACTTCAGAACAGTGCTGTTTCTTAGCAGTGACAGACAGATGCACAAAGCTTGGTAGCTATTTCACACCTTGGCAGTCTGTAGAAAATGGGGTCAAGTCTGCTGCCTGTGCCCAAGACTTTTGAAAGGTTTCTTCCACCTCAGTTCTTCCATTTGTGCCCAGCCACAGTCAGGGCAGCCCCCTGAGAAGGTTTAATTGGTGGCTATATGACCATTTTGCTTTATATGGCAGCTTGTGGGAGATGCTCCCAGTGGGACTTTACTGAGCAGATCTGTGTCAGATTCAGCGGTGACCACTGACATGGAATTGTGCAGTCCCAAAACACATCTGGACACACATGCTGTTTTGGCGGCTGTCATTTTAAGAAATTATTTGGTGTGTATTCCTGTTGAGCTACCTTAAAGAAATGAATTATGTTCTGGGAACAAATTAATGGGAGACAAATACACAAGTTCTTCTGCAGGGATCTCTTCACTCATCTCTACTTGCTTCTTCTAAGAGAACCTCTCACTTCGTTGTTTGCTGTTCCTCTGCCTTATAGTACTTGATGGGTCCTGCTTGTGGTTAAAAGTATGGCAGATGGCCCTATCTGCCAGTTGTGACTTCTTACTTAGGTGTCAGTGACATATCCACAGCAGCCTCTTTTGGTTTGTCCAGCTAGTGATGATCTGCTGGAATCAAAATATAGGAATAAGGTGTTTGGAGAATGCCAGGCATGAAAGCAAGCTGCCAGCCTTTTCCCTGGGGATGGGAGTTGCTCTATGGTTGGATATAATGGAGCTTCCAAAATCTAAATGTTGTGATTTGTCTTGTTCTGACGTGTGTGAAGAAGGAAAGACCTGCTAAGTAGCTCTGTTGTGTATCTGTTATACGTTTTGTCTCTTAGGCGGTAATATGAAAAATGCTCTAAGTAGAAAAATTTACACCGAAAGTAAATACAGTGTTCCCTGCGCATCTTTTTATGTTGTGCTTAGTTTGTCTGTTTTCTCCATATGATAATAAATATCTGCATATTCTCCTTGCTTGACCTAGTGTAAGTGTTGTGATTGTGTTGTGTGGGGTTGGGTTTTTTTTGTTGTTTTTTTTTTAAGATAATCCAAAGATAGGGTGTGTGGTGGTGGTTTTTTGTTTGTTTTGTTGTTTGGATTCCCCCCCTCCACCCCCCAACAAATTAATCATTCAAACTTTAACCAGTATTTGCTGCAGTACTTTAACATCTATCCCATTTCTTTGTGTTTCAACTTCAACTATCCATCTGCCAGCTCCCTTCCCCCAGTCTTTTGTCTGCAAAAATACTCTAATTGACAGGTCAAATGAATCTCATCAGTGATCTCAATACATGAGAATCTGGCTGTGTCTGTGGCTCCTGGTGTTGGCCTTCTCACCTTTAACCAATATGAAGTTGTTAGCCCAGAAGCAGGGTATGGCTGAATTTTTTATAGTGTAGTTGTTACATTTCAGTGGAACAATGATTGATGAGGTAGGTTAAAATAAGAATTAGTCAACATGAAATAATTTTAATGCAGTACCCAGGATTAGAATGCTCCTTTAAGATAACTGTTTTTTGAGAAGACACTTTTAAAATATAGTTTTAAAAAGTCTTACTCTCTTATATCTGTACCTTCTTACTTACTAATTACTTAGGATTATTGTTAGTGTACAGAGTGTACATATTTCAAAGTTCCATGAGTCTGTTTAATGAATCTTCTATTTATGTGTGGTTTTTGGTTTTAGGTTGTTTTGGTTTTTTTTCTGGAAGCCTTCGGTCATGATTTCATGAGTGTGGGGTTTTTTTTTATAAAAACTGTCTTGTTTACTGAGGGAAAACTGTGAGGTTGTGACTTCAGTCTAAAGGTTCAGAACCCATAAGTAAAAAAAAATTATACATAACATCTATTTTGCCTTGATTCTTAATAATGTGCAGTTTATAAGATGGTCTGGTTTTTGTTTCTTCTGGTATCTTGGGAAGTTGTTGGCCAAATTCAGCCCAATCTGAAAGGAAAATGGAGGTATCAAAGTCATAATGTTCTTATGGATTTTGCAGATAAAGGTTGGAACTTTTGATCAGGGAAATCGATGGACGCATGCAGGTTGACCAGTGGCTTAGCACAACAGTGAGTGGTTACTGAGCAGGGTGTGGTGCTGCCTGTGGCCCAGCTGATGGCGAGGAGTGCTGGGGAATTCAGGAGAGACTGGAGAAAATGGCTTGAAGTGAGGAAACAGAGCACATGTGAGAAGCAAATTTGTGGGGAAACAAGGTTCTGATAGTTCTGCTGTTCATAGAACTTTATCATTTTTTTCTTAATCCATTTTCACAATGCCAAAAGGAAGGATCCAGCTTGGAAGTAAACAGAATTGTTAGCACTGGTTGCTATATTAACAATGTGCTGTACCTGCTGCCTGTCACAGCACATGCTTTGTGTGTAATCATCAATAATGAGCAGAAGAGAGAGGAAGAACTGAAGCTTTCCTACATACCCAGTCAGTGATGCATATAATGTGAAATAATAGGGAAAAATCTTGCCAATTGCAGGCCTTATTTTCCAGCTGTAAAAAAAAAAAAGAAAAATTACCAAGAAAAGCCTGCATTGCCCCTTTTCTGAGCAGACAGTGATTGGCAGGATATTAGGTGGTGAACGGCAATGGGTGATGTAAACAACAGACCCAAATACTTTGTGTCTACTGTTTGCACTTAGAGGATTGATAGGCTAATGGTACTTTTACAGCAGCTGTGTGAGCCTGGCTTCTGGCACCAGCTGAAAAACAGCAGCCTGAGGATCAGCTCCTGCCTCTTCAGTTCTCTTTGTGAAGAGAGGAGCAGCTGCAGTATCTGAGCAGCAGCATCAGAGTGTGGTTATATACACACTTATTAGGCACAAACACACATGCAGATCTATATACATATATATGTAGCTCTGTCACTGCAGAACTGTTACACTGTGGCTGAAGTTCTTGTCTTAAAATCTGTGCTATGAAGGCTTCTGTGCTGTTGTATGTATTTGGTATTACCAAACCATGGCCAATATATTGGGCTTTTCCAGAAACTGCCACTTAACAGTGGACTTCCCCAACCCATTTATTAAAACTAAGTATTTAGTAATTTAGGCTGGGATATTTACGTACTTTATACTGGCTCCAGGGTGTGTTCTGGAAAGAAAGACTCTGAAACTGCAGTCTTTAAAAATAAATAAGTAAATGGTAATTTAAAAAGCTGTTTGTCTTGGCTAATAGTGTCTATGTTTAAACACATCCATGATGTGTTCCAGTTCTCATGGCAAACAGCAAGTCACAGAATCACAGCATGGTCGGGGTTGGAAGAGACCTCTGAAGATCATCCAGTCCAACCCTCCTGCCAGAGCAGGATCACCCAGACAAGATTATATAGGAACGTGTCCAGGCAGGTTTTGAATGTCTCCAGAGAAGGCAGCTCCACAACCTCTCTGGGCAGCCTGTTCGGCGCTCTGTCACCCTCACAGTAAAGAAGTTTATCCTTATGTTTAGGTTGAACCTCCTGTGTTCCAGTTTGTGACCGCTACCCCTTGTCCTGTTGCTGGGCACAACCAAAAAGAGTTCAGTCCCATCTGTCTGACGCCTGCCCTTTAGATATTTATAAGCATTAATGAGATCCCCTTCAGTCTCCTCCAGGCTAAACAGACCCAGCTCTCTCAGCCTTTCCTCATATGGGAGATGCTCCAGTCCCCTCATCATCTCAGTGACTCTATGCTGGACTCTGTCCAGCAGTTCCCTGTCCTTCTTGAACTGAGGGACCCAGAACTGAACACAATATTCCAGATGCAGCCTCACCAGGGCAGAGTAGAGGGGGAGGAGAACCTCTCTTGACCTACAACCACCCCCCTCCTGATACACCCCAGGATGCCATTGGTCTTCTTGGCCATGAGGGCACATTGCTGGTTCATGGTCAGCTGCAGTCCACCAGGACCCCCACGTCCCTTTCCCTTGAGTTGCTCCCCAGCAGGTCAGCCCTCATCCTGTACTGGTACATGGGGCTGTTCTTCCCCAGATGCAGTACTCTACGCTTGCCCTTGTTGAACTTCATTAAGTTTCTCCCCACCCAACTCTCCAGCCCATCCAGCTCTCACTGAATGGCAGCACGGCCTTCTGGAGTGTCAGGCACTCCTCGCAGCTTTGTGTCATCAGCAAACGTGCTGAGGCTACCTCTGTCCTATCGTCCAGGTCATTTATGAATACACTGAACAGGCTGGACTCAGTACCAACCCCTGAGGATCACCAGCAGACACAGGCCTCCAACCAGACTCTGTCCCATTGACCACAACTCTCTAAGTTCTACCTTTCAGCCAGTTCCCAATTCACCTCACTGTCCAATCATCCAATGCACGCTTCTTAAGTTTGACTGTGTCTTGATGTACTTTTGTGACATTGTTAACATGGCCGTAGCTCTGGAGTGTAATGTAACTTAATAGTTCAAGCAAATGTTTTTCTTCATTTTTGGTACCTGTGGTTTTTACATTATTTTCTGTTCCCTCAAATTTTCTCCCGTCTGAGTTTGTTACATAGATAAAGCAAGATCTAGTCAGGTCCACTAGCTTTGGGATCAGATCAGATCAAGCAAATAGTGGATTATTTATGGGAGGACAAAGCGTGTTTGTTTTTGGCAAAAAAACCACAATTGCCAAATTTTTTTTTCTTTTTTTTTTTTCAGAAATCCCAGAGTTAAGAGTTAACATGCTTCTGTGTTAGCAAGAGAAATACAACTAATTTGTGTTACTAGAAATCTCCTTGGTGAATACTTATGGAGCTGGAATTATATTGTAGGTAGTATTTCACCCTTATTTAAGTCACACTTCAGTTCATGTGGACCACCTGAGAAAAATGTCTCTGGCAAAAAGTATACTATTAATAATTACTTTCAGTACCTTCATGTTTACTACATTTAATTGAGATAGTGTTATCACTGAACAAAACATTTCCTCTAACCCCCTTTTCCCAACATGCCCAAATAGTATAATTTCAACTGGAACTGCAGTTGGATCCAAAACTAAATTTTTGTTTAGTATTTTGTCTCTTAGTATGCAATTTTGGATAACTTCCTAAAATGAAAGCTAGCAAAGAGTTTATGTTTTGGAATTATGGAAATTGTTGGAAAAAAATTCTCACAGTGTGTTCATTACATTGTTTTAGTTGATCTCAATCTGCAGGCTTTTTTTAGTGGGGGGTGGGAATTGGCAGAAAAACATCCTCAGCTGTATATTTCTGAATGCCAGGTAGTGTAACAACAAATCCCAAACAATTGTTCCTGTCTCAAAAATCTTGTTTAATTAGTCCCTGAGTTAGATGCCTGTTATTTTGGGGCTGAGTATGGAGGCAGCTGAACTAGCAGAATTTTCTTTGGGCCTGTATTTCCATCAGTGTTGAAGGACAGACTTGATGTTGTAGAGCACTCATGCAAACACTTCTAGTGTCTTTGATGTTTTGAATGTTGCATAATTATTGTTTATGGTTTGCACAGTGATGGCGATCTATTCACTGAAAATAATTTTTGCATTCTGTAGTGGACTGTAGATTTGTATTTGCAAGATTGGCAGGGGAATAATGTTATCTGTGAATGTTTATAGTCAGAAACATCAACTTAAATTGAAAACAAACAAGCCTGGCACATAATTTCCTGAATTTATGCTATTTTTTTTTAATCTCAGGTCCTTTAAGTGGAACAAAATTATGTCTGCAGTTCTCTTTAGAACTGTTACTCTCCTGTTTTAATAAGCTGTAAATCATCTTTCTAGGTCAGATGCACTATGGTTTGCTCCATAATGATGACCCTGTAACCTAGGATTTAAAAGGCAGCATTTTCATCGTGCTGTCAGTAATTCCAGGAACTCTGAGGGGCTGTGTCTCAGATGCAAATAACTGCACATGGGGACATTGCAGACTTAAGTGCATTTATGTTAAAATTCAGTTTGCTGCTGTTGTCTCTACAGTGATCTCAGTACTGTGACTGAGACACTGACCTCTCACAACTCTGCCCACTTGCAGGTTGTCAAATGAAGAAAAAACTTGAATATAGTACTTGGTGAAGCTGTGACTGTCCCTCACTGCTCCTTCGTATGTCATTTCACAGCATGAAACCCTTCCTGCTCAGGCCATGAATGTACTACTGAGCTGTAAGCTTCAAATTTGTGTGAAGGCCAGAGGTTTGAGCAAGCATCAGTAGACATCACATGCCTTCTTCTTGCAATGCACTGACGTATGAGAGGGCTGCATGAAGCCAGTGAAGTGTCTGGATCTGTCTGGGCAGCCATGTGGAGCTGCAAGGAACTGTAATGCTCCCTTACCCTTGCACTGTTCCTTGGCACTGATCTGCTGCTTCCCAGACATGGGAAGCATCACACAGCGGGCAGGTGAGGTTAGGCAGTGTGGAAGGGCCTGTGTGGGACTGCAGCTGGTCCTGCATGCCAGGAAACACGGTGTGTTCCGGCTGTGCTTCAGCCAGGAGAGATGAGGAGGCCAAAATGTGGGTCATTCCTTTGATCACCACCTCCATCTGAAGGTGTTGCAATGTGTGCTCCTTGCTCTGGGCTGTACTGGAGATCGGCAGGTCAGGTGTTGTCATGTGAACCAGTATGACACTGAAAAAATGCTATTTAGTATGAATAGGACTGATTCTTGCACCTATGTGGTGCGAAAGAGTCCTTTTTTCACAAGGTGGATTTTTTAATATACCTTTTCTTCAGCAGAGTTGCCATATAAAAAAGCACTTCTAACAGAGTGCAGTATGCTGGCAGTTGGCTGACAAACAAGCTGGGGTGTGGTATAATGTGAAGCAGTATATAAAATAAAAGCAGTGGAGCAGCAGCCTGCCTCACAGAAGGCACAGGAGGAAAAAAGCATTTGAAAATCTCTATGGGGTGAGGGTGTAGGTTTCCAATCTGCTGTTCCTTCAGAAAAGGAAAGTTTAGCATCTCAGAATAAATGACTTCCAGATTTGATTTACTAATAATCATAGCAGATCTTGCACACAGATGCCTGGAGCCGATGTCTTATGTGTCCAATTAGAGGTGACATAGTAGCTTCATGTCTTAGTCAGTGGCTGTGTAGTCAAGCATCTTAAATGAAATGTGGACTCAGGAATGGAATAAAACTGCAGCACCACTGCTGTGGTGTTGTTCCCCCCACTTTGCCTGCAATGCAGCATGGCAGAACACATCAGCTGCCAAAGTATAACTACCCTTGAGATTGCTGCATTTCATTTGCACATTCCTTTAGCTAAGTTTCTTTAGCCAACTCAGCTATTATTAGCGTAGCTGTCAGTTAGTACTTCTTTAATCCGTGGTCCCGTTCTTTCATGGAAGATTATTTATGTCATTAAATGTTTGTGCAAACAGGTATTAAATACACAGTAATTACCCTCCCCTTTCTGCTGTGTTAAGATGTGCAAAACAAACAGGAAGAGGAAACTCGGCTTGTCTTAATAATGTGTTGCATTTAATTATTTAAAAAAAAGGAAACAATGTTGTGTTGCTGAGTCTTTATGTTGTGTCAGCTCTGTGGTGAATATAATAAGGTTCTGGATCTAAGACTGGGACTCAGAGACTGAGATCTGTTATAATTACAAGCAATAATTTGTAACTGTTAACTTGTGCTGGAGCTTGCAGCTGTGATTTCTAATCCTGTAGATCTAGTGTATGTCCTATATAGGTATGCTTAACTTCTAAAAGGGAAACTGCTTGAAAATGATGAAGGCTTAAAAAGAAGTGGGTGGTGGGGTAACTTAAGTTCTATGGGACTAGTTTAATGATCTCTTCTTGGAAGCTGAAGACAAGAGATAATTCATGATTATTGTCTTAATTCTTTAAAAAAGAAAAACTAAAAGCTGATGGGAATAAACAGAGTAAGAAGTAAAAGCAAATAAGGAAAAAATCGTTTTTGTAAGTGCAGTAATTATATTCAGGTGGGGTAAAATGTAAATTAACATACAAGCTGATAACTGAAAAAACTTGGTTCATAAGCAAACTATATCTTAAAGAAAAGCTTGTTAAAAGTTCGTAAATTAGGAGATTTGTTGAACACTTGGTGGCCAGGCAGCCTTTCTGAGATTCTGTTAAGAAGTGTGTGGCTGAGAGTGAAAGAAGTGGCTGAAAGAGATGAGACTGTAGCAGAGAAGCTACGTTATTTAATGAAAACCAAAAAAATCACTAAGATAAGGTGTTTTTCAAAAGAAATGAATATAAAATTGCTGAATTACTAACTGTGAGACATCATCTGTCATCTAAATTGACCTTACAAGGTGAGTAAATACGTGGGCAGTGAGACCTCTTGAATGGCAGAGTAGTAAATGGATCAAATGAGCAACTGATAGAGGAAGGTTCCAGCAAAGTGATGAGAAAGTGGCCTTTGACTCAAAAAGTCCCAAACTGGAGGATTGCCAGAACATCTGGAGGTCAGTGATGGTGTCCTTCCATCGTTGTGCTGTTCTTACAGCCTTTCCCTAAGAACCTGCTCCTGTCTGCTGCCCGAGGAAGACCACTGGGTTGAAGGGATCTTAATTTTAATCCAGGCTTGCCATTTTGTGTTCCTACGGCATAGGGTATGTAATGGGTTTTCACCAACCTGGAGTATTTTTGCTGTATCTGTTTGCTAGTGTAGATGCCCTTCTCTTGAATGTTGTTGTGCAAAGTATTGAAAACAAGAATTGGCGGCTGCAGTTGTCATGAGAATTGAGGTTTTCCTTTAAAAATAAGTTTTTTCTGGCTTTGTTTTCCATAAGAAATCTGGATGTCCTTTGTTTCTGTTTGTTCTCAGAGGGCTTCATTAAATCTTAATCTCCATTAAACAGTCTTGGCCATGTCTGTAGGTAACACCAAAGCATTTGAGCTGCATTGCCTACAGATTTTGCAACAGCTGTTATCTTTTTCCTAATATCTCATAACCAGAGGGAGAAGCCTTTCCTCTACAAATTTTTATATCATGTCAGTTCAGAGTGGCCCAGTACTTCCTGACAGTTTTTTATGTAATCTAGTTAAATTACAGCCTGGTAGCAGATGCTTGTCAAAAAATGGCAGGTGCGTATAACCTTTCTTTGCATCAAAATGCACAGAGGGAAGCTACTGCTATTTCTTAAAAATGTAACCTCAGTCCCAACAGCCAGAATAAAGGAATAAATTTGAATTGTACAGGCTTTTCCTTACACAGAGAAATACAAGTTTCTTATTTTATGGCTAGCTAAGCTAGAGGAACAAGATGCCACTTGTTTATCCAATTAAGTATTCTCTTTCAAATGAGGAAATGGATTTCACTTGGCTTTGGAGAAGCATTCAGAAGTCTGAGAGTAGTAGCAATTTAGGAGAGAGGTGCCAAGAAGAGTTACAAAGCTAAATGACTGTTACTGCTCCAATGGGAGTCAATCCAAATCTAAGGAGGGAATGAAACTGGAGAACATAAGTTAGCTACAACTAACTGCAAAGCCTCAGCTTGCAGTAATAATTACTGTCTTCCAGGAAAAGGGGTGACTGTGTATTTGAAAGAGAGACTAAATATGTAATGCCAGATCATCCGCTACTCTCAGTTACCCAGGTGAGGTTTTAGGCCATCAAATCTGTTCTGTAGGAGTGCTCTGAATTGTTCTGTACATTAGAAAGGAATATGATCTTCAACCCAGTTGTGTTACCTTTTTGGCCACTTTCCTATAATTACAATATGTATTTTTCTGACAAGATAGCAGAGCAGCTTTTAGTGTAGTCTCTTCATGTTATAGCTGTGAATATTGTTTTAAACAGTATTTTTTCAAGTTAAGTTGATTATCATAACATTTCTGAAGAAATGTGTGTGTGTATATATATATATATAGATAGATATGTATAGATTTATATATATAAAAACTGGGCTGGTTTGTATTGAGCTTCTTTGTGGAGAATGAAGCTAACCAAACTGAGGTGAATTTTTCATCCTTTGAGAAGTATTCTGTGTTTCCCTATTACTAAAAATTTCTGATCTTCGAACTACGCAGTCTCATCTAACACGTTCATGGGAGTTTTTATTAATCCAGACTGTGAAGACTCGAGATGCAGAACATGGAGATGCAGTGACGTACAAAGCCTGTAGATAGATAAGCCTTGGAGGAGTTAAAAGTCCAAAACAGAAAAACACATGAGACATAGTAGCTCAGACTCGCAGAGTGGATGGATTTTTGTGAAGTTTAGGAATTGTCAGTGTGTCACTGGCTCTTAGTTATTTTTGTGACTAAGCAAGTGACTTGGGTCCCGTTTGTGTCCAAAGCAGGAGATCAGACTGATCTGATTTAAAAACAAAACAACAAAAAAAATCAAAACAGAAAGCCTCCGCAAACCCCCATAAAACCCAACCAGTGTGCTCAGGGCCTCTCTTTTTTTTCTTTTTTTTAACCTGATTATTAGACAAGGTCTCTTTAGGTGTTTAACCTGATCATGGCAGTAGGTTGAACTGTTTATCTGCATTAAATCTGTAGCAGTGCCACAGAGAATTGAGTATCCTTCACTGTGGTTTGTCCACTGTGGAATTAAATCAGGACAGTAATTTATGTACTTACATGGTACATCTACCATTGGTGAAGCACCACTGTGTTAATGACTGAGGGGAGTCATGTTAGAGGCATTTGGGAACTGCCTTTGGTCCTTTCTACCCGCTCAGTTGCATCCAGGCAAGCAGACTAATGATACATATGTGGCAAGGTGAGTATGTCTGCATCTGTGTGTAGACTTTACTCACCAGTATCTGGCACAGATGAAGGGTAATGATAGCTCTGCATTTCAGACCACTGTGTTACTTGAGGTTACAGGTTTCAGATCAGTGGTGCTGTTATTCTCCTGTCTGGTGTCAAGACATGAGCTGTGCTGATTTCTGCTTTAGGCACTGCAATGCTTCCTATCCATTGACTAGGAAGGGAGCTGAGCTTGGCAGAGTCAGCTCATCTGAGCTGCTTGTTGCTCTCCTGGATGTAATACCTGACTGATTGCAGAATAGTTGTTTGATTTATCTCATTGGGCAGTGGTCAAGAGGAACCTGAATGCAGTCCCTAGGGACATATGGGTAGTAATTGGTGATTGCAGAGGTTTTCTGACTGTGGCAGGCTATGTAACAGACACCAGTGTGGAACAGATAGCAGGAACCTTCTGTTGTGCTAGAAACCTCCTTGCAGGGCTAGTGGCGTTGTGGTGAGACAGATGTACCACAGATCCTGGACAAGACCCTAATAACTTTCATTGTGAAGAACTAGAGAAAGAAGCCAATAAAACTGTAAATACGACAGCAAAGATTTTAAGTAAGTCTACTGAATTGCATGGCTTCATAAATTGGGAGAATATCAAGTGAGGGGAAATTATTGGCAGGAGACAGTTCACATAGTTCCTTAAGTCTCTGAGGCTGCTTTTATTTAAAATTTTTGTTGATACTCATGGAACGAGAATAAGAAACATGGGATGAACTTTTCTCAAGGTGCAAAGCTAAAAAGCATCATTAGTACAGAGAAGAACTGGGCTGTTGTCGCTAAAACAGGTAGTGTTACACTTGAAGTTGCAGAGGGGAAAATTCAAGTCTCGTAGCCTGGAGTGTGAAGTAATAAATTTAGCAAATGACAGGAATTTTTGCTTTTAAAAGCTTATCTGTTGGAAGTGTAAGACCAAGGCTTGAATATACTTGCTTTATAGTTTGGGGCTTTTTGTAGTTTATTATAAGCAGAATGTTACCTTGGGGGGGGAAAAAAAAAGAAGAAAGACCCTAGGATTGAACAGAGATTAGAAAAATATGGGAAAATGTGACTAAAGGTTCACTTAGAATAGAGTGGGCATTTCTCTTGAAAAAGGCAGGGAAAGAAGTGTCACATCTTATTTTACTATTCTGCAGGTGTCTTCATTTGACAGTTCTGGGAAATAGGATGGGAAATAGTTCTGGGTAAAAGAGATGTTGGTCTGAGCCAGTCCTGCTCTTCTTATGTGAGTTTTAGTTTATGTGGTGGAGGATTGGCAACTAGAGCTGTAGATTTAGGGCTTCCCTTCACATCCTTTTTTGAGCTGCCTGAGAACTGTTTTGGATACTCAGCCCAGAGTGGTTTGTGAGGGTTCACAGACTCTTCTTTGAACAAGCAGGCTGACATTCTTGGGAAGACCTGGAAAACTAAGAAGAAGTAAATAACCTTTGAAATTGGAGCACAAGAGATTAGGTAACTGTAGGAGATGATTTAGGCATACTTGGACCTACCTGAGGGTGATACTTCAAGAAGTCAAGACATTCCCTTCACTACTCTGAAATTTGATTGATAAATATCTTACCTCCTTCAGAAGTGGCCTTTGTCCACTTCAAGATGATCTTTCTTTTAAGAATATAAAAACTAAAGTGAAGGTAATTCTCCAGGACACAGTGTGCCTGTATTTCCTATGAGTCCAGTTGATATAAATTAAAACCACCACCTTTCCCAAGTATAACCCCCCAAATACCCACAAGATTTCTGAACCATGAGATACTTAACACGAGCTAAAAACACACTTGTGGATAATACAGAAAGACAGAGGAGAGATGAAGTAAAGGAGAGACAGAGCTGTAAGAAAAGGGAGGAGTGGGGGAAGAAAACCAAGAAGGTGTTGTTCATGTAAGTGCTTGCAGAGAAAAAAGCTTGGCAGCCACAAAGTTCAGATGTCTGGCATCTGTTATATACAGCAGCTGAGGCAGTGCAGTGTGTATCCGTCTAAAGGAGAGAGCACAGCAATATTTTTGTAGGGCCGTGTCAGGGAGTGCTGTGCAGCAGTGTGCATCAGGAGCATCCGCTATCCAGCAGCTTTATTTGGGAACACAGAAATTTAGGGAGACTACAGCAAAACTTTAGAAACTGCTGAAGACCTTCAGAAAGAACAGCAAAATACCTGAAATGTGCCCTGCTTTTCACGGGTGTTGTAGCATAGTTCTCTGGTACTTTCAGTCAGACAGCAGAGTTTGGATGCCACAGCATTGCAGCTGTGGAGTCTGGATAGCATTAACCTCTTTCTTGCTGGTTCTAGTAGAAAACATTATTCTGGGCAAAAAGCATATTTGCAGATGGGTTCTTTCAGGCTGTTCCATTTGCCTTTCCATCTGGGTCATTTTTGGTTTAAACTGTTTTTCTTCTCATCACTACTTTTGTACAGCAAGAAAAAATTCAGTGGATTCCGAAAATGGGGTTTGCATGAAAATTCTGCACTTAGGACCTGATAAATATTGTCCTGTCATCATCAGACTTTTGCCCAGCGTTTTTCGTTCAGAAGAAATAAGCACGGGTTACTGGAGTGTCTAGCTCAGAAACGCAGGAGAGAGCATTGGCACGTGAAGGGTGCAGTGCCCACACAGCAAGTGCTTTGGCATTTGGTGCACTGAAAGGGAGGAGACAAGCATAAGCTCCAGACAGGATTTGGGAGGTTTTTATAACCTCTTTCTTTGTCCTGTTCTGAGGTGAACCTTTCTACACAAATACATTTCATACCTGCTGTGTGCTGTAGATGTTGAGCCTTGGGGAGCAGTGGTTGTGTGGGATGTGCTGTCGTGCTTGGCCAAGCACAGCTTGATAAATGAACACCAGCTTTCTGGAGGTGCTGAATGAGGTGAGCCTCAGAAAGTTTCTCCCCACCTTCCATACAATTACATCTTCTTGGCCAATGTTAATTCAAAAGAAAAATTTCAGAAGAGAGTGGTGAGAGCTGCTGGATCATTCAGTTAGGGTTCACTAAAGAGCATGAATATATCATGATTGTTTTAACAAATACCAAACAAGAAAATGGCCTTTTTAAAATTTTCTCTTTGCTTTGGTCCTATTGTACTTCCTACAGTATTTTGTATCCATTAGCTATACCTTAGATAATATGATGTCTAAAGCAAATTAGCATCTCTGTCTTCACATAGCTTTGTTATAAGACCCGTTTTGTCCCTTCGTGGATCACATGGCGATGCTGCATTTCATTGTGAGTGCAATTCTGTAGCATAATACCAGCATTTAATTGTGACTGTCATCTGCCATGCACTGCTCTGCATGGTGTGGGTCAGCCCTTGTCTGTTCATTGCTTGCTCTGGCTGTTGTCACTTGCTTTGACTCCTCCTTGTAGCTGGGGCTAGCTGCTCACATCACCTCACCAGTCAAAAAACGAGGAGGATGATGGGTCTGGAGGTTGACTGGGCACCCCCTTACCTCCTCGCGGTCAGTGGCACCCTTTTTTTCTCTTCAGCAAAGTGCTTGTGGCACCTTTGTGTGGTATCAGAAATGTTTGATTGTAAGAGACAGCTGATTGAAAGCAGAGGTCTCATACATTGTGGGAGCAAAGGGATGTCAGGAGGAGGTGAATTACTCTAAACACAGCCTCTGACTTTTGTAATTAGATAGTCTCCAATTACTGCCTGCCATCTTTTGTTGGTGTCTCCCAGGGCCATATCCTTGCTTGTCAGCAAAAGCAAAGTAACCTGGCAGTGACTGCAGGTGCTGCCCAGAGCCCCCTAAAGCTCACTAGACCTTTGTCCAGAAGGCTTAATAGTACTACAGTTTCTAGTACTATCACGTGTCTTTTTGGTATTGGTTTCATGAAGGATTGAAATTCACTGCTTTCTGTTGCTGAAATAAGATAATGTCTCTTACATCAGTTGTTACATGATTGCAGTGCACTGGAGCTGCAGAGAGAGAAGCGGGGCACTCTGTAGTTGCATTCTAAATTCTGCAACATAAGAGACAGATTAACTCTTTAGAGAAACATTTTCTGAGGAGTTTGCCAGGGCTGGAAAGGCTTTTGGGGGGTCATCTTTCTCTTTAAGAAATTACTGGGCAAGTATGTGAGTCAGCAAACTATTTACTTTCTGGCTTGGATTCTTTTCTGTATAGACTTGCATTGGTTTTAGTCAGACAGCAGACATGGTGCTTACTCTGTAGTCTCTGCTGTTTTTATCTCTGTAAGGCTAATTTGCGCTTCAAGAACTGTGGTAAGAACAGAGAGAGGTGAACTTGGTGCTGACGACAAGAAATTCTACTTGTTTGGCTCTTTGTAATTGTTGGACAACATCACAGAAAATACTCTGGTAGTGCTTCCAGATCTGTCATGTACAGAGGCTGAGACAAAGACCATCTCTAATTTTCTGTATTACTGTAACATGGAAGAATGAAATGTACACTGTCTTCTGCAGCAGCATAAACTTAATGTCCGACTTGTGACACAGTTCTTCATGTTTTATCATGTGTCATTAGAGCGAAGATTTACCCAGAGAGGCTGTTCCGTGCTGTGGGTGCAGTAGGAGAAGAGGCAGTAGTCCCAGATAATTCACTCCATTGTTTCTGACTCATTAACTGTGCCAGATTTTTTCAATATGTAAAATGGGTAGAACTGCTCTGACTGGAGCTGAGAGGAAGTGCTGGGGTCAGGGCAGGGAATGGAGGTGGGGTATTTACAGCTGGGCAGCAGGGTGTGCAGCTGCAGCGGTGCTGGCTTCTCTGCCCAGTCAGCCCAGTGGCTGCCTGCTGGATCCAGTTGTGAAATACAAATTTAAGGCAGTGTTTAAATGCTAAGTATTTGGTTTTACACATGAATTTACTCTGTACAATGGCTAGTTAAGCAGTAGTACAGCAGCAGTTTCGCATAGTATCTCCAGGGGGTTTTGGAGTGTGAGAAGAGCAGGGATTTTTGTCATAAGCAAACCAACATTTTCTGAGCCATGAAATCTCGTAAGAATATGTGTGACTGACTCAAAAGTCAGTTACAGCTAAGGATTGAATTCTGCTCTTGTTGCACAGCCAAGAAAAGGATAAACACCAGAGCATGATGTTGAATGTTTTCGAGTGCTCAAAGCAACTTTTGATCTTTGGCTTTGTGTTGATACAGATTTTCCTGTGTATAATGAAGCAAGAATGTAGTGCTTCTAAATATTTTTTCCATTATTGTAGGATTATTAGCCAACACAGCTGTCACACATGGGCAGGGTCTACAATCTGACTAAGTGTTTTACTGAAGAGCATGACTTCAGCATTTTCTGGGTTACTTTGTGGTCTTGTCAAGAACTCATGCACAAGTAGTGTCAGTATCTAGTTGGCCCTATTAAAAATTGTTCAGTACTGTTTGAAACTGGAGTTGATGCTTAGTAGGAAATTTGAAGTGAACTACTTGTCTGTGTAACTGCTAATCATAGAAGTAAGGATACAGGAAGGTTTTCAAACCCATGAGAGACATTAGGAAGATAATCTTTGTAAGGAACTAGAAGAAACAGACAGGAGGAGCCTGGGGTGGAGTAGAGCAGAAAGTGGGACACTGGGAATGCTGATGCTGTGAGCAGTGGTGAGGGAGCGCAGATGACCAGCGAAGGTGGTACCTGTGAGTGCTGTAAGTCCCCTTGCTGCAGTTCAGACTGTGTTGTATTGCTGTGGTTCATGAGGCCTATGTGGCTGTGGAAATTGGATGTCCAACATGAGAATGTGGGACTAAAACACTTCCCATTTCCTTTACCACAGCAGAGAATTTGCTGTTTTAATTACTGCATCCTACCCTGAACACAGAGTTTGCATCCACAGTAATTGGGATGGTTTTTTGGTAATTTTTTTTTGTTGTTGTTTTGTTTGCTTTTTTTAAATCAAATATATATTGTTCAGTTTAAGGTGGAAAACAGAATACCTTCACCTACAGAAAGCTGTAGCAGGCCACAGCTGATATTTATTGAAATAACAAGCCCATAAGAAAGGCAGCAGGCAGTTGGGAAGAATCCCCTGGGAATTTAATAAAAGTTAATTTTCAAGCAGGGTGTTGTATGCATAGACTCTTACTGCAAGCATGATAATGCTTTTGAGCTTGCTGCGACAAATAACAAGTTCATGTCCTTAGGACTGGGCTGACTTGAGCTTGATTTGAAACTCGCGGGATGTTGTCATGAGCTGCCACATATGCCTTCTTCCTCTTACTTTGCCCACTACACTCTGTCCTAGAAAAACTACGTGTGTGTCACTTCTGAAACACATGTCAATGAATAGTAATTGAAGGGCTGATGGGGGGGACAGGCTTAAGCAGTTTGGATCATTGATTTGCATGAGCTGGTGTGGGGCTTTGCAAAGGAAGAAATGCTGCACTGGATTTGCCAAGACAGAAACATTGTAGAGAAGGGTAAATGATGGTGATTGCTGTGCTGCAGAGAAAGATGCATTTTTCTTCGTTTGTGAGGAAACATAAACTTGCCTGCTGATGTGAGCAAATCAGCACTGGAAGATGGAAGAACAATGAGGCTGTAGTAAGTATAGCTTGAATAAGTAAAGGTCTAACTCTACAGTCAGCTGAAAACAGAAAGATGAAATGTCATACTGTTTACTGTATGATGGTAGGTAGCAACATGTAATTTTGAAGTGTGTACTTGTCATTTGGCGTGTGGCAGCTCTGAAAAAAGAAAGCAATACTAGCCCGGTACTTGCTTTCTAGCAAAGCATTTCTGTGCCAAGAGAAGCCTGGATATTGATGAAAGTAAAGTAAATGTACTGCTCGGACAAAGCAGAGCTGGCAGAGGTGTAAGCAGGCCTCTGCAGCACAGATGGCGATGCCGGGAGGGATGTGGAGATCCTGCTGTGTCTCTCGGGACTCTGTTGACCTTTTTGACTGCAGAGGTCTGTTAAGCGTTCATGTTCAGCCACTCTGAGGTGACACCAAGAGTCTCAGGGTTGCTGCTTTGCAGGCTACAGCCTTGCTTCCTGAGGCTTAATTTCTCTGTTATGTGACTTTTTGTTTCAACATACAGACATTTGTGCTGTCTCCCAGAACTCAGATTACAAATGGCTCTGGTGGTTGCATTTCATCACCTGCCTCCTGATAACAATGCATTCTGCAATCTTCGCGTTACCTACATACGGCACCAGGAACCTTTTCATGTTCTCTATCACATCTTTGTAAGCATGTTTAGTGCCAGAGGGGCAAAATTGATATCTCCAGAGGGTTTTGGTAGAAATGTACCTGCTTGAGAATGGCTCCTCATTTATAGTTGTATCCTAAGCTCTCTCAGTTACCTAGGTCTTGAATCAGTGGAATGTGTGCAGCACTGATTTTCTTTTAAACCGTTCTTCATCAAAATGTGCCAAGATAAATGCCTTACAAAGCCTAAATGTGCCATAAGCATACTGTATCTTTTACTGGTCAAACTTGTAATCTCATTAGGAAATGTGATTAAAAAATGTAAAAATTGTAATCTCATTAGATAGGATCTGTTGTTTATAAAGTTGGCTTTGACCATATTTCCTGTTGTTAATTCTTTACTAGTCTGGTTAATATCAGCTGTCCTTCCTTCTTTCCCTCCCTGCTCACCCTGAATCATGTCAGGCTGACATGACTGTGATGTTCTGTGTTGTGGTGTGTGCTTGCAGCACTGACTTGCCAGTTCTTGAGAATATTTCTCCAGTTCCAAAATTTATCGAACAACATGATGTTCCCACACAGTTCTTGACCTCTTCTTTTGCAGCTTTTGGATACGAGTTATCAAATCTTGCTGGTTTGAGGAGTTTCTCTTTAATGTATTTCTTAGTTATTTTTGAAGTAGAAATAATATGACTACATTATGGGACTGTCTTCCCACATACAAAACAAGAACACATTGATAAATAATTCTGGTTTTGCTTTTCTTTTCTGGCTGTCTTCTATGTGTCAACAGTTCCGTTTTCTCCATTTAATAACAGACCAGAAGTTGTTTTCATGTGTTATATTTGTGTTTCACTGCCTTTGTAATCACTGTCTGAGGTAGAAAGAATGTAGATGAGGTTGGTGTCCACCTCAACTGAATGAGGTAGGTGTCTGCCTCACCAGTCCTTCCTCTCTGCTCGCCTGGGGCTCTGTTCATTCTGCTTGAGGATACTTCATGAGGAACCTTGTAAATCCAAGTCCTTGCTTTTGACTCAGGTAGCACAACTTGTTAAAGAAAGTAAATGGACATATGGTAAGTACAGTTTATTACGAAACAGTGGGCAGCTTTTTGGGCGGATAAGCTATTGCGTTTGAGCTCAGTCTGGACATGAGATAAGCCAAGTTCTAGTGGACAAATATAAGACTGAGGCTTAGATTTACCAGCTTTTGATTGCAATTTGAGGAACATTAAAAAGAAATAGACTCTCTTAAAAGATTCCCTTCACAAGTATTGTTCAGAGAAAAATCAGTTATTCACACTGTGCCATCTGTGTAAGGTTGATTCTTTAAAATAGCTAACAAGAAAGCTGAATAAATAAAGACCTGCACATGTCCCTTTCAAAGATTTATTTTTTAATTGATGTGTAGCTCTCTCATGTTTTCGGATGACTTTGTTTATTTTGGCTTTTACTTTTATTTTTAAAAGCTAGTGTGAGATGAAAGCACAAGATAGATGTACTATATGAATACCAAACAATACTAAGGATTTTGTTTTTCATGAAAGCCAGAAAGGCTCTAGTAGCAGCATTATGGCTTCCGCGTCAAATTCACCCCTGTTGATGATAGCTTATGTTCACTCTCTTGGGTCTTTTATAAGTTTTGCTTCATTGTGCAGGCTTGTAAATCCCAATTATACTAATGGGTGTCATGCTTTCACATTATAGGAAAGAAGTGCCAAATACAGCCCACAGTGGGATGCCCTCATCTAGCAACTAGCTCTTACAATGTGGAGCCTTTCTCTTAGCTATCAAAAACATTTAACACTGTGGAAAAAGAACATTAATACAGCTTGTATTTTAGTCCAAGGACAATGATCCGGAAAGCTGTTTGCAGTTGTGTTCTGTCAGGCTGTGGCATATTGGAACGAGAGATAAAGCAGTTCTCATATTAAAGTAAGTGGCATTTGCAGAGTTGATGGTCAGTTAATTATTGCTGAAAAATACATAGCAACTTGCTCTTATACTTTTTAGAAACATGATTTGATATGCTACCCTCATTTACTGAAATGCCTCGTAAAATAATTCTTTGCTATGAATTAGAAGGCCAAACATTTGTGCTCCCCTGTTTCTGAGAAACAGGTGCTCAGAAAGACATGACACGTAGGTTGGCACCACCATATGGCGTTTTGATGAGGGCTCATGTCCTGTCTTTGTTTGAAAGAAATCAAGTCGCAGATGTTAACTGTGCTTTCCTGTGGACTGTTTAAGTAGGATGGGTAGCTGCCTGACAGTTTTATATTGCTGATTTGGTCGGCAGCATTTTAAAGAGAGTATAAATGAAAATGGGTGCATTCAGAGAGCTCTATGGACAGCAACTTCAGTTTTGTTCATGCTTCAAACCAGTGCTCTTAGAACTGGATTCATATGGGTTTATTTTAGATGCTCGGAGTGGTGGTCCAGCCTGATAAAGGTCAGAGTGATTCTTCTGAAAACCTCTAAAAGGGTCTTTCAGCAATTGAGCTCTTAACTGTGGTTATTGGTGCTTCATAGCTTTGTAAAGGCCTTATCTAGCACAGGTCATGTTTATTTTTCATTAATAATTTAAACAGGTATTTTTAGTGCCTGGAGTTGGGTGGAGGTAATCTGTGGTGTTATCTCTGACTGAAGCAGGGATTAAGTCTGAACATTCATAAGAATGAAATTACTACAGCCAGGATATTTCCATCTGCTAGTCTGCTCTTACTTCAGGTTTATGTCATACCCAGAGGCTCTTAAAAGGGTACTCTGAATCCTTACCCATTGCCTGGTTTAATGAGACATTTTTTCTAGGCTACAGCTCCATAATCTGACATCTTCTCTGGACAAAACGGTGGCTTTTATCTTTTTCATAATCCTGGCCATTTTATTTTATTTTCTACATCCTAACCAAAGCAAATTAACTGGACAAATATTCTACTTCACTGTGTGTGTGTGAGCCCATGGCACAGCAGACTGGGTTTTCAGCTCTGTGTGCTGGTCAGTAAACAAGTTAACACTGAAGGGACCAGTATCCCAATTCTTAACATTTCCTGAAAGTTGCTGCTACAGGTGATGCAGCAGTTAGGTTTTCTTAGAAATTAAAAATGTGTGCAAGCAAAAAAGTAGTAATACTTACTATGCAGAATAATGATTTCATATTATGAAAGCTTATAACTCGGAGGGAAAACCATCTGGTTAAAAAGATGTGCATTTTTCTCATTTCAAGTATAACCCCAGGGTTGCTTTTTCTCATTTTGTTTCTGATTGCTTTTCATTTGGTCTAAGAACTTGTTAATGATCTGTGGCTATCAAAGTCAGCAATAGCTAACAGCAAAAATGAGAGTTAATTTTGGAACACTTTTGTCCTTTATTCCCCTCTGTTCTTTTATAAAATGTTACATGAACCTGTTGTGCCTTATCTTAAATTAATTAAACCTAGGCACTGTGTATTCTTTCAGGTGGTGTCTCCTGCCAGGTTGCATAATGTGTATTGTGGGAAGACATCCAAAAACTGAAGAAATGGGTATAAAATGAGTAGAAATATGACTTCCTGCTTTGTTTATAAATGCTTTTATTTTTTAGAAGCTATTTTTATTCCTGCTTTTATGTTGTAATGATAATTTTTTTTTTTAAATAAAGAGTGAACTGCCTCCAAATGTGTATTAGAAGATAGCAGATTTCATCATGGAGTGCCCATTTTTGCTCTCGATGTGACAGGTGTGTGAGTCTGCTTTGTTCAAGGATTATTTCATGTGATGCAGCTGTAACAAAGGGAGCAGAATCTGTAACGATACTTCGAAGAGTTGGGCTGTTTAGGTGCAGCTCAGACGGACCAGAGTGCTTTGGTTAACTGTGAGATAATCAAAGGAGAGTAGTGAAGAGACGGTGTAGCTGCTCCTCTGTCTGCAGGCCTGCCTGGGCATCCAGCTGACCTTGCTTACATCTGTGCTTTGTAAAGTGATGGAAGATCAAGATGTGCGAGCAAGTACATGGTACATGCTGGCTTGGGTACCAACAACGTCCAGCTCCAAACTCCACCTCCTGACAGCAGCCAGAAAGATCTCTCCTGTCCTGAACAGGGTGAATTCAGCACTGACTGGGGTGTTTTGCCCCACAGCTGTCTCATGCAGTGCTGTAACTAAATACAGGCCCCATTAGGTATCTTAAATGAGAGGGAGCTTACTGAGATGTAGAAGTATATGAAATAAACAGGTATCAAAATTTATTCTTGTTGCCAACAGCTGCTGAGTTATCATCTGATTACTCTGGTTGCTTAAGTGCTACCACTTACCTGAATTTAAAGGCCGTGTGGAGCTCTAGTTCTGCCTGAGCCTGACTTGAATAAGCATTTCTGTTTGAAACCTTAAGTAAAGTCTAGAGCTCTCCCTCTGTGCTCTTTGCCTATTTGGAAGCTCTGGTGCATGAAAGTAATAAACGAAATTGGAATGGCCTTTTCAGTGTGGCTGTGGGCTATAGCATTTTTCACACCTGGTGGTGCATAGGAATGCCTTTGAAATCTTAGCTCATTTTAGAGAAAGTGGAGGCATGTGCGTTTCTGACGCAGGTGGCCTTCCTGCATATGATCTTCAAAGAAGCTCCTGTTTATTACTTTTCTTATGGGAAAAGTAAAAATTAATCTTGAGCAACTCTAATCTCTCAAGCATTTTTATAGATTACATCTCATAGTTGTTTGTTTGGGATTTTTGACCCAGTTGTAGTCCTCTTGTTGTATGTGCTGAGCTTAGGAAAATTGGTGAATGCTCTTTAGCTTGCATGGAGATAGTAAGTATGAGAAAAGTGGATTTTCCAGCTGAAGCATGCTTGAAATTCATTACAGCTTTTTTTTTTTTTTTTTTCCCCCTAGTACCTGTCAGATCTGAGTTTTCAAGTATCTCCTCCTTGCAGAATTTGCTTGCAGGAGCACAGCCTGTCCCTGCAGTTATCAGTGATTGCATTTCCCTTTCGTTGGTGTGGCCAAAACCCCAGCCACTCCTCCTTTCTCCTGTGAAAGCAAGCATCTGAAAAATATGCATGACCTTGTGGTGCATGGTCACCCTGTCTTTGATGTGATTTCATTCTGTTCAGTACCTATTGCTGTTGTGTGACGTACTTGAGACTACTGACTAATGCAGGGGTTCGGACGAGACTCACTTCTGTGCATCAATAGTGCCGCATTAGTGACAGACAGAAGTAATGAATTTTATTTCAAAGATATCTGTAGTGTACACTGAAATGGATACTGATAGTTTGGCAGGTTCGAGACATTATCTACTTTTCAAACTGGTGACTGCATAGAAAACCATCACGTTCTGGCAGAAGTTATTGCTATGTGTATTTCCATTCAGCCGTGCTGAAGGGAAAAGAAGGACACGAGGTATCTGAAGAGAAGATCCTGTCTGAATCATATACAGTTGCTAAGCTAGGTATGTAAAATCCTACCACAGTCTCACAAAAGGATTCAATCTGCTTGCTTTCTGGATCTGTCTAACCTGAAAGCTCCTACACACTGACATTGCACCTGCAGCCCAGCTGCAGGCCTGGATTCTAATGAAGACAATGCAAAGTTAATTGTGGTTGTTGTGATTATTTTGAGAAATAATGTTAATCTTTTGTGTTATAGCTTACTTGTGAGAATATTTTACTCAGTAAGTAGGTGACCCATTTTAAGGCTCTACTCAAGTGGTTTTCATTTTTCCCTGGAACATTCAGGAATTCAGGGCTTGCTTTAGCTAGATTTCTACCATCTAGAATTAAATGCTTAAATCTGTGGTGCATCTGCATGAATAAGTGAGTAAGTTGGCTGTGTGATTCCATCTGAAGCATTCAAAGCTGCTGAGCTTAGAGAAAAGGACATCATTGCATAGCCCCTGTCTGGGACAGACCACGAGTCTTAAACTTAATCCTGTGTTTGTTTTTTTTTGTTAATATCCCAGAGGTGAAGAACTTGATCTTTCAGCCTTTAGCTCCATTTTTATTCCTGAACTACAAAATCAGGAGCTGTACACATGTAATCAAATTGGGAAATGAGACTGTTTCTCTATTATTGATGGTAGGTTCCTTAGCACTACCTGGTTCTTGATCCTTAAAATATGCAGAAGTTGGGGAACCAGAGCAGGGGGAGGAACAGGAACGCTTTGCTCATTCCTTTATCTGCACTCATTGTAGACAAGATGGTGTTCAGTGCCTGCACTTTTTTGGGGAAGGTACCCACTCCCTCTATGGAAATGAAATAGGAGGTTTAGCCATTTAATGCTCCCCCTCCAAAAAAAACAACAACCCCAAAACCAAACAAACCAAAACCCAACCTGAACAACCCCATGACAAAAAATCCCTGACCAAAAGTACGTGGTGCTGTACATGCTGAGGTATAGCTGTGTGAGACAGTACAGTAATAAAAACAAGATGGTTGGTGTGCAACTTGTGGTGTTTTTTATTGTCTTCATGCGTTAAGCACCTAGTGTGCTAGACCTGAGAAAGGCTTTTGACATACATGAATGGCAGCAAAAGATCAAAATCCCATTTGAAAATAAGCACCTTATAATCCTAACTCATGTTTCTGTCAATGAAAATCTGTCTGGGGACTTAGGATCATTTAATGCCATGCTGGTGAGTCTGGTAGGATAGACGTACTTTTTGCCTTTTCTGGTATAGATGAAAGTGCTTTTGTACTATCCAGTTTTGAGACAATAGAGACTTTGAGTCAAAGCCTTACTTTTGTATTGCTTTGGTAAAGATAACATTGTTGGTGTTGGTATCATACTCAGTAATTTATGTGTATGATTGAAACAAATCTTATTTGTGAGGTTTTTTTTTCCCCTATCTGAAATCTTTAAGCAAACCAGCACAGGGTAGTAGCCTCATGTTTCATTTAAGTTTCAGCTGTGTAATGTTTGAATTGCAAATTTTATTACTAAGCAAGTTACATTTGAACAGTGCTTCTAAACGAATCCTAAAGTTCAAGCATGGTAAGCAGATAGACTTGACCATTTTTTCTGAGTTCTTTTGTTAATTTGAGTAAATTCTTTGTCTTTTTACAGGAAAATATATTATACCTTGTTAAGTACATGGCTGTATAATTTATTGGATTTGCGAGCTTGCATGTATATAGCTTGTATAGTCATGAAAACAGGATAGTCCCTAGTGTGCCTCTGGCGAGGCAGCCTGCTTAAGCCTGAAAAATGAAACTGGGGAGCTCAAACTGAATTTAGGTTGTAAATGGATCAATCCAACCTGCAACTTCAGGTTTAGCAATTTCAGAATTGTTATTTTCAAACCCATGCATGCAACATGCTGTGAAATTATTTACTGAAATAATAGTGAAACTGCAGTGGTGGAGATTTTTTTTTCAAAGTGACATCAGTTAACTCATGTGGCCTTAAAAGATAATGCAATGTAAGACTTCTTACCTGTTTGAATCAGACGTCAAATCCTCACATGAAATTTCACCCTATTAGCTGGGTTTTGACAGTATTCAACATTAAGAATCAAAACTTTAGGGTGCTGCTAACAATGGAGAGGTGAGATCGAGTACACCTTTCATGTCTGAAGTCCCACAAGTGGCTAAAAATCATTTGATACATCCAAAGGTTTCTGATAAGTTGTGCCATGTTGCAGAAGGTGGTTCTGGCTGCTTTCTGGTAGTCCCTGAGTGTTGAGAGGGAGATCATAGAATTATGGAATCACAGAATGGTTTGGGTTGGAAGGGACCTTAAAGCTCACCCAGTCCAACCCCTGCCATGGGCAGGGACACCTCCCACCAGACCAGGTTGCCCAAAGCCCTGTCCAACCTGGCCTTGAACACTTCCAGGGAGGAGATCTACCCTAGCCCCACAGCTGGAAGTTAGTTTATTCTTCACAGTTTTAGTCAGTTATCGAAAGATAATGTTTACTGGCACTGATTATATTCATGTTCTTTCATTCTTTCTTCAAAGCTGTGTTATTTCTGGCTAGATGTTCAGATTACAGTCCCAAATATGTGCATTCTGCATATTATAAACAGACCTTGGATGCCGTTGGCCGTACAACAGGATAGACCAAAGATGTGTCATTTCCCTGCTACTTCTGGCAAATTTGAGGTATCTGTGTGTGTGACAGCTGGTTATAATGATTTTTTGAATGACTCTGCTGAGTTTCTGACTGAAACTTAATCTTTCCTTTCACTTGGTTAGGATTGAGAAGGAATCTCCACTGATGCAAAATGTAACCATTTCTTCTTTAGAGAGGCTATTTCAGTGGGCTTTGCGACTTTTTTGTTGCTATAGGTGCAAAGTGGTATTTCTGTGCAGATATTCTTGCTGCTTCTGCACGGTTCAATTGAGTGACCCAGATGGGTTTTATCCTTCTGAACCTATACTTTTATTTCCCAGAGGCAAATTGTCATTGAAGGCAGTTTCTCTGGGCTTTTTCCTCAACTATGTGCAACTGAAAATCTGATTAGGCTCTTGCTGAAGGATGTTAACAGAAGCCTTTTTTCCAGTCCTTAAGCCAGGATTCATTTGCATCTGACTCATCCCCCATATCAGCAGGCAGTCAGAGGAAGCTGGTTTGAGTTTAAATTGCATCTGAAATCTGGAGATAGTCTGTTTCTTTCGCTGGGGACACTTTATCCATCTCTGCTGTTTATTCCTCTTAATTTTCCATTGGTGTGAGGTTGAGAAGTGCTGTTTTTCTTACAGGTAGTGATTTTGTGCTGAAGTGGCTTGCCTGTCATTAGGCAGTCATTAGCATAACTGGGAGAGGAGAAAGCTGTATTGGACCAAGACTTGCATGCTGTGTGTGGGTAGGTGGCCCAGTACACAGTCTGAGCACTGGAAAGGTGTGCACACAGAGGAAGTGCAGAGAATGACCTCATCTGGAACAATACCACAGTTGATAGATCTTTCTTTTAGATCAGTTTCTCTTTGCTTGAAACTTATTTAGGACTCTCCTGATCTGATTGCTTCAAAGTAAACTGAATTTAAGAATTGTAGGTGAATATGAAGGGTACAAGAGAGCTGTTTTCTTTTTCTTCAGGAGAAGCTTTATTGAAAGCTGTTAATTGCTCTAGAAAAACTTAATAGAAAAACTTCTCAGACTCTAGGAATAGATTGCTGATTACATACATTAATTACATTACAAACTTTACATGAATTAAGGGAAGAACACATACAAAATAGCAACTTTTTTTTTTTATTCCAAATTATTGTTGTAGCTGGACATCTGTTGGTGACCACATATGCCTAGTTATGTCTGGAAGTTAACGACTCAATGTCCTGCATCCTTTTTAGCTTTTAGAAATAAGATTTTGCTGATTTTGTGTGTGTGTGTGAATAGCAGATAGTGAGAAGCCGTATGTACAGCCTCACTTCCCTACAATCTCTTAATTCTATTACTGAAAATTAGAAACAGTTGCATTAAAGCACTGTTGTTGGTGGGCTGTGTGCATGGTTTCCTTCTTTCTCTGTTTTTTTTAACAGTTGCTGCTCCATGCTCTTTGTCATTGATGGCTGTGCTGTGGGGAGATACTTTGGAGCAGTGAACAGAGAGCCCTTGTCAAAACTCCTGCGAAAGGTGGCCATGCGTGGGAAGAACCCACTGCAAATTGAGTTGTTATATTTTTTTTTATTAAAGAAACCTACTATAACAGCATTAAGATTGAGAAAAGCCTGTTGCAGTGTGACTGTTGCAAGCTCAAGTATGGAATCAAGGGTACATGTGGTCTGAGGTCTTTAAAAGACTCAGTCATGAATGCTTTTTGTATTGATTCCTTTCAAGTGTTCCTAATGATGCTTAATTGTTTCCATTTCAACTGTTTCTCATTGCTTGCTGTGTGGACCCATGTTCTGCTTGATGGGAAAGTGTTTTAATTTGAGTATGAACTTATGTAGTTCTTTTTCCATGCTCATCAGTGTGACTTTCACAAAAATGCATGTATTTTTCACAAAGCTAAAGGGACTAAGGTGATAGTATTACCCTGTTTTACATATTATAAGCCTGAGTGCAGAGAGATTGAAATCAGATGTGTTCACTACTTTGAGGTGTTTATTATAAAGTATCAGAAAGTTCATTTATAGTTTCCCTGGGAATGTAAAATCACAAGTTTTTGTATGTTCAGCCTCTGCCAGCTTTCATTACAGGTTTGATTACCCCCCCACCCCACCCCCCCAAAAAAAAAAAAAAAGAAGAAGAATTAAAAATAATATGTTATCAGGAGTTGCTTATGAGGTTTTGTGTTAGTCATGTGCCCAACATCAAATAGGAAAGCTACAACAGATGCAGTGGTAGAATTAAATTATCAAAGATTGCTTTAACTATAGGTTCTTTATTCTCTTCCAGCATGTGCTCACAGATATAAAGAAATTATGGTCTAATCATGCAACCATTTTCTTTCCCTCTTTTTAAAATATGGTGTGTCACTATAATGGGGTGTCATGGCAGAAGTGGAAAGGAGAATCTGGCTTTGTGCATTGTCCTGTAGCTGCACCACTAGACATAAGCAGGAAAATTAGACAGCAGTTACTTGTTTCTTTTAAGGAGAGTCTGCTTTGGGAGTGTCAAGTCAAAAATCCAGCTTTTGCCAAGGCAAAATAGCTAGGTCATTTGTTACCCCTTAGTAGTATATTGGTATTTTAAAAATGTTAGTAAAATAATTGCACAGGGTTTGAGAAACTGTTGATTGTATTAGGAGAAAACAGAGTTATTGCATAAACTGAAGTGGAATGTGCCACTGCTCTTTCTGTTGGTTTTATAACTTGGCTGATGAGACAAATTTTATTCAGAAATAGACCATAGCATAGTGCTGTGGTCCAAAATCTGGAACTTAATGCCATATTAGGTATAGCTGCAATCAGTTGCCATTTTGTTGGAATGATTACACATGGGGACTGGAATGTGGAATATGGACATGGTTATTAGCACATAAATGTCATTCTGATGGTCAGCTACCATTTAATTGCTTGGGCAAACTACACTTCACTTTAACAGAGTTTTTAACACTCTCCTAGTATCTTGTAGCACCAGCCTGTGAACTTGTCACACTGACTGAGCGAAGCTGAGTTATTTTGGATTAAAACTAATGCTATTCTCAGATGAAGGTGCACTATTTTGACTAATAGAGCTAGTGGAATTAAGGGGAAGGATGTATGTAGTGTTGTGAAAAGTCTGTTGCATGTAACTGGCAGTGAAGACCTTGTCACTGTGTCTGTGGACAGTTTTAGCCATATTGCTGTTTTAAAGCCAGTTAAGGATTTCTAAATAGCCAGCAAAGGTCTCATTTATCTTATTAGCACCTCTGCTCTAGGAGCAGCCAGAAGTTCAAGGCACACACAGCAGTGTGTGAGGCATTAGTGTAATCACAGTTTAGCTGCTGCTTGCTCACTCTAGTTTGCAATTACTGGAAACCAGGTAGGAAGCGTTAGCAAATGATGAGGACAGCTCCAAAGGGAGGAATAAACAAGCAATTCTGGCTGCTGCTGCAGCTTTCTAGGAAGGGCTTCTAATTCTGCAGGACAGTAAGGACCTGCAAGCAAGGCTTCGGGGAAATGGAGCTGAACTCCAAAATATCTTTTTATAGCACTGCAGAAGCGACTGCATCGAAACAGAATTATTTTTACCTACCACACAGTATATAACAGCCTTGTTGGCATAATAATTTGGGGGAAGAATGTGCTTGTGTTTTCCACCCACATGAAATTAGGGTGGGCCCCTTTTTTTAGTGTAACTGCCCTGGCCCTGACTGACAAGAACTGTATGCTTTAACCCAGCTCTGAACACAGGCTGTGCCTGCTTTGGAAAGCACTGGCAGTTCTTCGTGACTGAATTCCTCTTCATCTGTGTGTGCTTTGAAGAAGCTTCACAAAGCTGCTGTGTTCTTCTTGGTAGCTGAGATAACGTATTTGAAAACAAAGCAGAACGTATCTCAGAGCTCTTGTTTCAGGCTTCCTGCATTCTCAAGCAAATACAAAGGTTCATACTAGACTCTGACTGCATTTTCACAAGACTTTCACATCTACAATGGCAAGAATCTAGCTTTAAAAATCCTGAATGATCTGAAATGTTGCCAGACTTTATTTACTTTATGAGGTCCTGTTCTTTATGCTTTGGGAACTGATACAGTTTATGTAGCGCTCTGTGCTCTAAACTGGCTTTCTCATCATGGCACAATATAGCGGTCCAAGAGAGAATGTATAATAAGCATCATCTATATGAATTAGCAAAAATAATACTGATGAAATTATATTGTTTCACTTGTAACATCTTCTAGTGTTTATGGAGTGTCATTTTTACAGACTGCTTTGTGACTTTTTATTTCATTATTGCTACAATTTGCCAATGATAATGAGCACTGTAATTCAGCTGGATTGGAATGGGATGTAAGAATTGAATGCTTTATGAGTTGTAGGAATAAAGACAGTGGAGGCAGGTAGTATTTTCTGAGTAATGGCATTCATAGCAGCAGAAATTTTTACGGAAGCATAAGAACCACACAGTGGATCCACTGACTGGTCCAGTATTTTATTTACTGATATGGCCACTGTAAGTTCAATATCATAAAATGATCATCAAAAAGAAATAAATCAAAAGAATAAAATAATAAAAGCTTAGATTAAAAAAAAAAAAAAGAAAAAAAATAAATTACAAAGCTGGGAAAGAAGTTTCCCTGGAGAAAAGAGCTGGAGAAAGATTCAGGTAGTAATGAGAATTTTAGGTGTGTGCTTGTAAATAAAATGTTCGTTATATTTTGCTTCCAGTGCTTTACATATTTAAATCCTTTATTAGTTGGACAGGTGAGGACTTACTGCAGATGATCATAATTCAGAAATAAAAATATTCCAGAATCTCTGTCCTTTCTGTATGTGGTAGTTAGAAATATCTCCATGCAGTGGAGCATATCCTCAGTACTGCTTGTTGGGCTGCAGTGTCATGAACTCATGCTGAACTTTACATGAGTCAGATGGGGATGTTTTGCCCTAGGCATCTGAACACACAGCAATACAGACATAGCAGCAGCCAGTTTTCTACAACTGAGTATAGCTATTTGGTGTTCCTCAGAGTGGCAGGGTGTAAAACATTAAGTGGAGCACAGAATACTCTGATGGCATCCCAGGACACTGTGAATGAGATGCATCTCACCAAACATGAATGTCTCATCTGTAGGCATCCACTTCTCAGCTTGTCCAGAGCTGCAGGGCTAATGAAGGTCTAACTTGTAGGACTGCACTTTCTCAGGTGAAATTCAACTCATCCCCAGATGAACTCGCCTATTCACTGATTATGAAAGACATCCTGGGGGCACAAGTTTAGAGGTACACCTTTATGTTTGGCCAGATGAATGCTATGCTTGGAGTTTGAATTTGGCCTTGAAAAATACTAGATTATGGGTGGAGCTCATTGAGTCCAAGCTTCCCAGCTTTGGGAAGGTAATTTTTTTGTTTGTTTATTTCGGCTTGTAAGAGTAAGTTTAACATCTGGGATCCATTTTTACCAGCTTTCCCAGACACACGATGCCAGAGACAAGACACCAGGGTGCAGGGAGGGAATTTAAAGGGATAAAAGCAACAATTAAAAGTCTCCCTAAAAAGTGAGTCAATATGTGTGGCCTTTCCTCAAATGTAGCGCTAAAGTAAACATTGGTTTGCATGGCTAAAGCAACAGTTTCGTTGGTAGCAGCTCTGTGAGCAGTTAGTGTGCAGCCTCAAAATCCATAGATGCTCATTGGCTCTGCTGAACAGGATCTTCTGAGTTACCTCAGAGATGCTTCTGAGGACTCTGCATTTGTCTTTCTGCAATAATGTGGGCTGATGGCAGCACCAGTTTCTTTCCTTTCACGTCCAGTAATCAAATTCCTCTCTTGCATTTTAAACTTGTCCTTGTGTCTTGTGTTTCAGCCTGGGACCACTGACCCTCTGAGTCTTGCCAGGAGCCTTCTGAGTCACTCAGCCATTTGCTACAGTCCAGGTCTCACTGATGTGAATTTTCATACTCTACTAGATTCACATTAAAATCCCAGGAAGCATAGTTTAGACAAGAATCAAAGTATAAACAAGGTCATTATTGTGCAGTAACTGCGTAAGTGCATTTGATCGGGATTTGAACTGGTGGCCAGGTGGAACTGGGAAATACACTTGCTTCTCCTGCTGTTGTGCTACACATAGTGACTCTTCATGCTGTTTGTGTTTCTTTGAATTCCCTTCTGTTTCAGGCCATTTTCTAGAAGCTGTGTAATGCAGCATATGAGCAATTGATTTTATTTTAACTCTGTACTGTTACTCATTACTGCATGTATTGCATCGGAATAAATCAGAATTAAAAAAAGGCGTTTTCAGTGTTGCATTCTGTGTGTTGCCAATTAAAAGAGAATAGTGTTTTCCCCTCAGATAGAGAGCAGATGTTTCTGATTGAAATGGTAACAAATTATGTATCAGTGAAGAAGAGGGATGGGGAAACTTGGCTAGCCAATGCCAGCACATTACAGATCTTTAATTAAACCACCCACAGGCAGATTGACTGAGCTGTCATTGTCTCGGGAGGAAAGCTGCTCCTTTCTAGTTCAAGCAAAGACAGTTCTTTTCTTGAACCTTCATGATTTAGTACTCCACATAGGTGCAAGTGACTGGGTCCTGGTCCATTGAGCTGCCATGAAAGGATTTGAAACATTTTCTTCCTGGCTATTGACTAAATCCAGTATTTAAAAGAAAAAAAAATAATTCAGAGAACGTTTTGTAACAAGCTAAGTTACTTTTCTGTTTTGAGTCATCATTGGATCTCAGTGTGTCAAGTGTCTCTTAAATCTTGCTCTCAAACTCAGAAGGCTTGAGAAAGTTGTGCTCGTGAGCCCCAATAGTTTCTGAAAAGGTCAGAGATAAACCTTTGATCTTTACTGTCAAATAATACCAGCTTAAATCCCTTACTTATGTCACTAGTTGTGCCGCTCCATATTCACAGGAGACCACAGGACAGCAGTGCTATGTGGGACCTGGTTATTCTATTCCATTGGTCTTGCTGAGACCTCAGCTTAAGCTAGTCACAAATACAGAATAAATTAGGCAATACTAACAGTTCAGTGTCAGTTTTGATTTCTGCTGCCTGCCTCTGCTAAATCCTGTTCCTTTTACCATTGATGTTACTCTGAATACCTTGCTCTAGAGTCTTCCCACCTACTTAACTGAGATTTTAAATTAGACACCTCCTTAATCTGTGGTCCTTCTGTAGCCCGTGGTTTCAGTCGTCCTCTGGAGATGCCTGTCTTTTTACACAGACAAAGTTATAAATGACAGCACAACTCAGAGCTGTTTGTGTGATGGTTTAAGCATGAGATCAAAGCCTCTAGTGCCATTGTCAAAGGAGTAGTGTTAATTCAAGTCAGTGGTCACTGCTGTGCTGTGACATTAAGCCTGGAGATTGTAGCCTGTGGCAAGCAAAAGACATTCCTGTCAGAACATTCAGCTGCTCTCCAGTGCTGCACAATGACGTGTGAACCATGGGCTTGTCTGTCCACCACAGCTTGTGATACCCTCAACTGAGTCTGCTTCTGGGAACAAGGAGCAGAAATTCACATGAGCGCGAGGACTCTGTGTAAGTGTCCCTTTCTGCTCCACAGCCCTCTGTGTGGGCTTGACCATTCCCATCTCTTCAAATCTCTTGATCTTCAAAGATGCTTTGATGTCTCATGAGGGAAAGGGACAAGTTCTGCTAAAGCAGCTATATCATTCAGCGATGTTCCGTTTTAGAAGGAGGAAGGTAAGCGTGAAGGAAAGAAAGAAGAGTTTACAGATATTTCTTGCACCAATACGGTTTAAGCATTGGCCTCTCAGAAACTGCTGGTTCCTGTCCAGTTCTACTCAGCTGCTTCCTACCCACAGCTATTCCGTCTGCGATTCCACATGCAGCACTGACTCCAGAAGCATTTTGGGAGCTTGCCTGTGATGCAAAGATGTTCAGAGTATCTGTCTGAGCAGCACAGGAGAGCTTCTGTGGTGAAGTCTGTCCCGCCAAGAGTGCAGATCTGCCCCCATCAGATCTTTGTTGTCATGGGGTGACCTGCCTGAACAACAGCTGATATCACCCTGACGCTTACACCCCTTCTTCTGCAAAGGCTTTCACAGCTGCATCATGTCAGTCTGTCAGGCCTCAGAATCAGTCCTTGTCCTTCCAAAATACTTTTTCCTTGTTTGAGAATGAGCTCAGCAGGTGTTTTAAGGTTGATTCTCGAGTGGCAAACTCAGAGGTAGAATTGTGCTTCTGCGACCTTCAAAGCTAGCTGAGCTGAATCACAAACTTTTTTATTTAATTCCTGCCTGTACCCTGTGGAAACAGTACATGATGGCCACAACGTTGACTTTGCCTGCACATTTTCACTTGTTTGGTCATGTCCAAATGTACAACTGAGACAGCCAGTGCAGGTGGAAGGGCTGGCAGGAGGGTGATTGCACCATGAGGAATCCAGTTTTTGTCAAGAAGCAGTGAAAGGAGGACTCTGAACAGCAGAATGAAAATACTGTGAGGTTTGTTTGTTCGGGTTTTTTTGCAACAAGATCTTTGAAAATCATAAAGTTTTCTGTGGGCTCCTCAAAACATCTTTAAACATACTTTGTTCTTCTTTAACGGCAAATTACATCATGTGCCATTTACTAAATGTGCCGTTTACTACTTTCTATTAGAAATTAGTCCATGGCAGCTGGAAACTGCCATGAAATTCATATTCTTTCACTGTTTCCAGAAATAACTGATGCTCATTACCCAGGAAAAGATTATACTTTAACTTTCAGCATCAGGATTATGAGGCTTTTTGGGAATATAAAAATACTGTGCCTGAAAAGTAGTAAAAGTTGCAAAATAAAACAATATAAATGGAAAGATTTACCTTCCAGACCAGAAAGAAAACTAATATACGTTGCTGTTGTTGGAGAACCAGAAGTGTCCTGGGTCAGCATGACTGTAGAAGTACAAGCAGACAAACTTCAGTACAGACAAACCTCAGGCAATTGTCTCCATTATAGATTGGCTATCGGATATGCTTCTGATTCCTCTGTATTTGGTGTATGTTTAACAGTTTCTGGAGTCTGTCAGGTGTTAAATAAAGTAATTACATAACTGGTGGCTAGTCATAGGGATTCACAGGAAGCATGCTTTTGTGGTGAACAGTCTTGGCCACAGCACAAAGGGCTTGCTGGGTACCTCAAGAGATAAAGCAGGGCCCACGACATCTTGCTCTGGCTGTAAGATGGATGATTTTTGTTGCTGTGACTCAGAGGGAGGTCCATAAACACTCACATGTACCCCATTGCAGCAAATGGGTGTTCGTGGTATTGTTTGTCAGATGGTTTTCCAAGCCATAGCTCTATAGGGAGCCCAAGCAGTAGAATAAATTTTACTCCTGTTAGGTATTACTCATTTTTATTGTTATTATTATTAAGAGTAATAATTCACATGGCAGTAATGCTGTGTGTCTGAGTCACAGGCGTTGTGCTAGGTTCTGCATAAACATCACCAAAAATTTATTCATTGCTGTGAGAGTGTGAGTATAGAACAAAAGGCAGCAGGATGCGTGCAGGCTGGAAAGGGATGTTTTCCCTTGGGAAATGTATGCTTGACACACATTTTGCTGTTCTACCTTTTCCTTTCAACAAAGAGAATGGAATTTTCTGTTCCATTGTGAGGGTTTTTTTCAGCATTTCAGTTCTGAAACCCAGTGGGCAAATCCCAGAAATTCTGTGAGTAGTCCTAAAACTACAGATGGTGTCTCACCAGCGAGGCAGTGTTGCCACTGGGTATTAGTGCCAGCAGGCCAGAATCTGCTGCCTGTTGGCTGTTATTCCTACATAATTCAGAGTTTGTAAGTCAGTGGCTTACACTGTGTTGTCCAAAAATTCTTGTGGATCTCTTGCGTCTGAAGGATTCATGACAGACGATCAATAAAATGGACTCATATGCTCTGATCTTCACTCTCTGTCTCTCATACAGAGGCACACATGCTTGCAGCAAGCTGGAGTATGATATTTAGAAAGGATTTTTGACTGTAGAGGAAACTTATTTATCTACAGTTTGAAAAAGGCTAACACACTCATATATATATGTATTTATATATATGTATATTTTATATATATGTAATTAATGTCCCATCTGAAGGATTGCAAATTTAATTAAACTCACTTATTTTTGTTTATGTATTGCTGATGGAATGAGACAAAGGTCAGCTAGATTGTTGCAAGTCAAGGATTAATTAATTAAAAATTCCTCTGCTAAGAGTTATCTTCTCAGTTCTAGTCTAGCTGTAGTGCATAATTGCTCAAACCTTCTCTGTAATTGCAGGGATCCAACTGAAGTCTATATTACAATTCTTGTATTTCACATGTGCTTGATTCTGTGTGTGTGTGTGTGCGCGCGCGTGTGTGTGTGTGTAAAACTGCATCCTTTGCTTATTCTATATTTGCTTGCTTTATGCACTTCGCACTATTGTGGCTAAGAGCTGGACATGATTTCAAATGCTGGAGATGGAGCTAATCTTTCATTTCTGCATCTGTATTGCAGTCTTCATGAATTAGCAGAATTATTTTTTAAGGATGACAGATAAGAAAATCCCAACAGATTCCCTGGACCCTCACAAAATAATTGCTGAGACTTGAACTATGGAGAAAAAAACTTCTGTAATGATCTGAAACTAAGAAGATTTAAGATAAAAATGGAGCTTGTTCAGCAACTGCAGATGACTCTTATCTTTAAGTACTCTCAAATGCTTCTCAATGAAAGGTAATCAAAGACTGTGCCAAAATAATCAAATCAGATTATGTGGAGAAACTAAACACGGGGAGTTTGGGGAGTAGCTTCATAGGGAAGTCTGGAGCCTGAGGAGAAGGGTGGCTGGACGCTGGATGGGCACAGTGGAAAGGCAGCTGTCAGCCTCTCTGCAGCATTGCTGAAGCTGTAACATGGCATGTTCAAGTCTTAATGTTCTGAAGAAAATCAAGCAGAATCCAGAGATGTGTTGCCAAATGACAGCCATTTTTAGGGAGATGAGCTAGTCTGTGGAAGGAAATGAGAACGTGCATCTTGGATTAGGAGTAGGTGGTGTAGCTCTTGGGAAACAGCCAGCAGTGCTGGGGAGAAAGCCCTGCTGAAAGTGATTTTTAACACCAGTTCTGCTAAACCATCTCTGTTTCCAACTTGGCTGTGGCAGAACCGGCCTTGAAAGTTTTCTTTTACGAAATGCCTGTTGGGAACTTGTAAGTGCCCCCATGTGTTGAGTTTTGAGCATAGAGTTAGGTCAAGCATATTTTAAAGTAGCAAAAGAATGGATGGGAACAATGCATGTGTTTTGCACCTGAGCCTAAAGGGCGTTATTCCTCGCTTTTGGAATTTGCATATAAGTTGTTGTGTGGTTGGCCATCAGATCCATTTCTGCTGCAAATAAATCAGTGAAGTTGAGCCAGGAATGTGTTTGGTTCAGCATTTCTTTTCGGGATTTCACTGTTGGAGGGAAAAAGGAAAAAAGTTGCAACACCGGCAAAGAAACATATAAAATTGAGGAAATCTTGCCTAAATTGTTTTGGGGAGGAAGAAAAGTAGCTTTTACTTGGCTAATGCAAAACCACTGTTTTTCAGTGATAGCATTTCCATTACTGGTGTTTCAGTGTCTCTGTGATGATATGGCATCGTCCTGTACAAAAATCCTGGTTTTGAAAATGTCTCTTTTAAAAAGCCATGGTCTCATCAATTAGTTGTAAAGATTTCTGCAGTAAAATTTTGGTTTTTGACTGTGCAACTTGGGCTAATAGTGAGAGCAGAATGAATTGCTTATTGTACATTTTATTTATGTAAGTTTACTATTGTGAGAGGTCAGTTGTGAATTATCAATGATCCAGTCCTGACTTCCTTCCTAAATGTGTTTCTAAACAGTCTTCTGACCACACAAAAGCTTATCAAGGTTTATGGTCAAATATGCCTATCTTTTGAAGAACTCTTTAAGTCCATTGGAGTTCTGTCAGGACTGTACATGATCTAGTCTTTATTATCTTCTATTTCTTTCCATTGTTACCAAGTTTTTGAATTTTCAGTATTCTTAGACTAGCAAGTATCATGCTGAGTAGGAGGTGAAGATACTTAGGATCTAGTTTAGTTACTCGGTTTAGTTACTTTTCACTAAAACATTTTATTCTGCAAGACTATGAGCACATCTTCTGGAAGGTGTTTTATCTGCAGACAACATCTGTCTGATCTTATTGCGGCCTTCCAGTACCGGAAGGGGGCCTACAGGAAAGCTGGGGAGGGACTTTTTATAAGGGCAGGTAGAAACAGAATGAGGGGGATTGGTTTTAAACTGGAAGAGGGGAGATTTAGACTGGATATTAGGAAGAAATTCTTTACTGTGAGGGTGGTGAGACACTGGCAGAGGTTGCCCAGGAAGCTGTGGATGCCCCCTCCCTGGCAGTGTTCAAGGCCAGGTTGGACAGGGCTTTGAGCAGCCTGGTCTGATGGGAGGTGTCCCTGCCCATGGCAGGGGGGCTGGAACCAGTTGATCTTTGAGGTCCCTTCCAACCCAAACCATTCTCTGATTCTGTGAAAAAGTATTTTCTTATTCTTTTGCCTGTTTTCCTATATACCACTATTATTAGTTTTGCATAAAAGGTAATATGCATTCTAAGGCAACAAACTGCCAAATTCTTAAAAATGCCAAACATCTATGCCTTTTTATAAGTTAAAAGGAATCTTCAAAATTTCTGTGTTCCTGAAAGGTACGTAATGAGGATTTTAAAACATGCCAATTTTAAAGATAAAACTTTAACATCCTGTGAGCAAAAGAAGAGATAACAGTAGAGCTTTAACAGAAAGAAAATGCATCCTTTTACTATAGCAAAATACTTTTCCTCGCTTGCTTGGTTCCAAAGAATGTTTTACTGCAATTTTTTTTCTTTCTTCAGATAAATAGCCCAATTCTTCTCTATATTGTCTTTTTTTGTGCTACAGGATACCACATTCAAACTAAAAGGATGACTGCTGCTTTTAAGCAAGACAGAATGAAATGCTTTTATTACAAACAGTGTTGTATTTCGAAAATAGCAAAAGCAATCTCTTCCCAGTCAAACAAAGAACTGTTTTGATGGAAAGTCTAATTCTTCTGTCACTTTCAAATAAAAACAATAACTTTTTCAACAGGCAAAACCTAATTTTTTACAGACATATTCTAGAAAAGAAACAAACATGCATATCAAAACACTTAAACATTGGAATACTAAATTCATCAGTTTTAGACAGAGATCTGTCCCTTTGATCTCCATGGGAGAGCTGCACAAGTAGGACATTTTCTTTTTGAAAACAGACAGAAGTGTACCCCAAGAATCCCTTGGAAAAGGGGCACTTTTCAAAGGAAGTGGTTGCTGCTTGCTTGAAGGGTTAAGACCTATGGCAGTACAAGGTCAGCCCAAAAGTCCAGCCTGCCTCACAATCAGTCTGGGACAAGAAGAGCTAAAGAGACAGAAAGGTGAATTCCCAGAAGGGCACCTTGCGCTGATGCTACATCTAAAAGAAAATAGAAACCTGGAGGAAGGCACAATGGGAGCAAGCCCCTAGGACTGCAACAACAACCGAGAAGGCTGAGCTCCCAACCGAGAAAGCCTCTTTCTCTACTGAAAAAGCTGCTGCAGAAGCAGCACCTGAGCAGCAGACTGTGATTTCCATGTTGATGGAGGGTGTTAATTTGCCAGACCCTTGGCTTTGTTGAGTGTGCTGCTGACTTTCAGTAGGAAACAATAGTCAACAGCAGATTCTGGGGTGACGTGAAAGAATGGAGTGGTAAAATAGGGACCTCTCCTTGACATGCTGCCTGTTTCTGAACTGTAGGTGCTATTTCTCTATTTAAAAATGCAGAATTAATCATCCCTAGATAGATTTATCCAGCCACTTTTGGAACCTCTCTAAATATTTCTGATTTGCAGTTTTCTTTGGCAAATGCTCCTTTAGCTTTAGAATGCCTTGGATGAAAAAAGTCGTCTTTTTGCCTGCCAGCTTCTTTTAAAGCTCCTTACCTCTTGTGCTAAGGCAGACAGCAAACAGGCAGAAACCCTCCAGCTTCTCTGTGCCTTTCACTTGTTGTCTCTTTTCCAGATCCTCATTATACAGGGCTTTGCTCTGGAGAGCATTGAACTTGCTGATTCCCTGTCATTTTCAAGAGGAATTTAAGGTAGAGAAGGTAGTTGGCATTTAATCAGATTTGTCTCCTAGTGGGAAAGTCCTTGGAATTAGTAGAGATTTTGTGCTAGTCTTAGTGTATGTGGTTTACTGAGTTACTGGTTTTGTACAAAATTTGATTTGATTTTTATTGGGTATACATTCTGCCAAGTCTTGAGCTGAACCTTGAGTGTGAGTAGATTGAGAAGTATTTGTTTGTCTTGCAGGCTTTTGTTCTTACTGTGTTTTTTTTGCACTATTTGAATTTCAAAGTACAACTCATCTCTCTGTACCTCTGAGAGTGTTGTTAATTTTCTGTCTGCAAGCTGTAGTGTCTCACACGTGCAGGTAATTCTGATGATATATCAGTGTGCACACTGTACCTCTCTTATCAACAGAAATGGGTTTCAGTCAGAATTCAAGCGTCATGGGATGATTTAAATCAAGTTCAGAGCCAACTTAAGTGCTTTATGCATTTAAACTGACCTGAACCCGGTGCTGAATCTGCTCAGCCTTCAGCTGAGTATGTGTGAGAGCTGGAACTTGTATGAGATTTGTAAAAACATTTATGGTGGTGTGCCAGATGCAGTTGTAAAATCACTTCATTCTCCTTTCTCAGGCATACAGAAATAACAGGGGAAGTAAAACAAGTGGCATGTGATTTGCCTCAGGACAGCAGAAGTTTTAGCACTGCTGTTGTGATTGCCAGTTATCATCGTGCTGGTTTCCAGACCGCCATGTGCTAAGCATCAGCCGTTTACTAGAGACAGCACTTGTCCTCCAATTTCTAGGACTTGTTCTTATAGCTTCATTTCATTTCTTCTTCCTTCTCCTTCCACATCCCATTTCTTACTCTCAATCCTTTTTCAACACAGCCACTGCTTGTGGTGCAGAATAAACTTTTCAGTGTAGCTTGTCACTCACTTGACACTGATACCTTAATGTGCCACAGGTGCCCTCAACTGAGGACTGAATTTTCCTGTTTTATAAGGTATTTGGTTTTGATAAGCTCCCTCCTCCGTCATTCCTCCCTGGTGATAGTGCAGCAAGCTGCAGCTTGAGCATGGCTTGCAGCCTGTGGCAAGGCTGCGAAGAGCAAACGGAGCAGCGATTTTCTTGCACCACCCATGGAAACACAGGCAGTGTGTCCCAAGCTGCGGTTGTTGAGCAGAAGCCACAATTCCTCCCGTAGGCACGGTGCTGAAACTCCATGTCACAGAACTGCTCTCAGGTTATCCTTTGGTGCGTGGAAGTCACCTTTTAGAAAGGCCTTTGGGGCATAAATGTGAAGAAGAGGCTGAGGACATCAGTATGGGCTGCCTTTTCGGTCACCTTGATGTGAAACTTTCATGATAAGTAGTGGCATGACCCTTCCTAGGCATACCAAAATTCATTTGTAAGTCTTGTCTGCGGTGTGTGTCCAGAGGCTTCATGAGTTTAGAGAAAAGAGAGGTAGAGGCCTTTTCCCCAACACACCTATGATCACAACTGCAGACCTAAAATATGCCATCTGCTCTCAACATCCCTGCTCACTTCATTAGCTAGGAGAAGAGCATCAGCAGATGGGTCAGTGTAGCCCAGTCCAATGTTGCCTTTCCCCACAGACTTCTGTTTCTCCAAGCAAAATAATTTCTGTGGAGTGGAAGAAGTTGGGCTGTGACCTTCCCTCGCTCTGCTCTTGAAGAGAGTAAAGCTCCTGCCAGGCTTTCATCCACTGAAAAATGGGATAATTGTGCTTTCTTCCATCTATCTGCACACGTTGTGGCAGCTGTCATCATCTGTATCTCTGCTTTTCTGGCTGTTGACTGGGGTTCCTGTGGGTCACAGTAATACAAACAATACTTGTCAATAGAAACAATGCCACCTGTCATTTGATCAAATATTTGCATTTAGTTATTCCCTAATAAAGTTTGAGCTCTGTGGTATTAACATTGTCACGCTCACTAGCTTGAAATTAGTTTTAGAATGTAAGTGAGCAGGAAGCCAAAACAGCCATGGTGCTTTCTGTCTCCAGGATTAGAGATCATGTCTGCTCTGTGGATCCTCTTTTTCGTGTTTTTATTGTTAACAGAAAGCACAGTCTAGGCAAGGAACCTCTTACCAATCTGGTGTTTAAATCTTTACTCTTCAGTGTTACATAGGCTTTAAATTGTCAAACCTGATCTGCTTTGCAAACTGTAAAAGTTTACCGTATTCCAAAGCAAAGCTTTAGAACTTCTCATTCTGCTATCAAAAGTCTCAGAAGGGATTTCAGATGCTGAGTAGTACAAACTATTTTTGTAATGTTTATTTTCATTTTCATGAGAGACTGTTCTGATATATATGAGATGAAAAAAACGTATTCGTACAATGTAATCCCCCTAGATACAGTGCTTTCTGAACAATTTAATTAGAAAGATATGAATTAGATGTTCCAAGAGTATTTTCCAGGAATGAAACAGCTGCTGCTCTTTCCTACTCTTTCAAACTAAAGATTGTTTTTGCAGGAATTGGGCAAAATTTTTGTTTTGTCTCAGAACAGTGACACTTGCCAAGTTGTTTTTGGATCCCAAATGAAGTCAAAACTTGCAAGAGTCTCACCCTCTGGTGACTGTAGTCAAAGTAAGCCTCTTGCACCTGGAGAAACAGCTCTTTTTTTAATATTTTGCTATTTTTTTTAGCAAACATTGCCATTAGAACTTCCAGTACAAAAGCAGGGAAGAAGAGGGAGAGAGAAAGCACAGATAAGAGTAAGAGTCAAAGACTCAGAAAAACCTTGTGTTATTGTTCACCAAAGAGTGTCTTTCAGGCTGGATAGCAAAGCTTATTGATTTTTAATTTAGATTTACCTTGCTGTTAGATTACCCTGAGGTACAGCTTGAGGCAGTATTGACTATTTCTTCATACTCTTTGCCTGGTAGATTGCCTGATGTGACCTAGCTGATTTCTGAAGAAGGAAAAACTTCTGGGTGTGCTTATCCTCAGGAGTGATGTAATTTGCTGTGAGGATGGGTTTGGAGAACAGAGCAGGCACTGTCCGTTCAGCCTGTCCCACTGAGGTCACCTCACTGGCTCTGGGTAGACTCTAGGCAGCTCAAGGGACTCCAACACTGCCTTCAAAGTTACAACAGGACTTGAGCGACAAAGCAAATGCTGATAAAAGCTGCCCCATATCTCAGGAGTGCTCTGGGCTTCAGAGAGCCCTTGGTAGTCCATCTTTCGGTGACAATGTGGAAATCACACTGGTAAATAGAATAAGGGTTCAAACTGTGATTGAGTTAATGAATTAAGAGTCAGCTGTGTCATCCAGTCTCCCTGCTGGATGCTCAGCCTGTGGCAAACACGGGCTTGTTTCAACTGAATATAACCAGTACTTGAAGTTGCATAAAATTTATTAAATGTCATCTGTGCCATATTTTAAGACTATAAAAATGGCTAGTTACTAAATCTCCTCTAATGGACAATAAATTTTTACTCTGTTGGAATTTAATGGTGTGCCTGAGCTTTAGCTGCAGCACAGGAGGACAGCTCTCGCTTAAGGAAATCAAATGGGACATATTTCATAAAGCAAAAAATGAGAATGTGGGAGGAAGCTGAAAGGCTTTTTGGGAACTGGACCACACAAAGTGACTGCTGCTGGGCATTGCGGTACAGTTGGAGAAGTAGAAGCACAGCTTCGTGTTCCTTGTGGACTGCTGGACATCGCAAAGCAGAAGCCTACAGAGAGACTGACGAGGCTCTAAGCAGCTTCACAGGCACACAGTTATCTTTCATTTGTAAATCTTCTATCATAGGAAAAGAAGTAAGATGAGGTATTTCTACGATGCAAATATAGCCGCAGCCAACAGGGCACCCACAAGTGAATGTATTAATAAAGTACTTGGACTGTTTCTTCAAAGAATAATCAGAAAATAGTTGGAAGAGTAATAAACGTTTTTAGGATGGACAGTAAGGATTTATAGTGGACCTTTTTATATGACCTTTTAAAATTATCTGTTCCGAGTTGTATTTTTTTTTCATGTGAGCATGTTTAAATACCCACAGAAGATAAATTTCACAGAGAATTTCCTCGAGACTAAATGAATGTAGCCAGAGTGCTTCAGATTCTGTAAAAAATCTGAATTCTGTAAGCTCTCAGTGAGTTGGAGGTGCATAGAAATTTTTCCTGGCTATCACTATTACTTTTTATGGGGCACAGCAGAGGAGCAAATGAACACAGGATTTGGACTGTTTGCTTCTCTCATCTATTTTTGTAAAGGATGGGGTTTTAATGTCTTAGCTTCCTAAAATGTATGCTGAATAACCATCCTCCATGTCCCCATCTTCACTAAGCCGTGGGAAGAGGAATTAATCTGTCCTGCTCAAGTGCCATGAAAAGAAGAAATGAAGTTGATGATGGTCACCAGGAAGCTGATGCCATAACCCAGAGTAACAATTCACTGCCAAGTCTCTTGGCTGAGTGATCACGTTGTGTAAGTAGTTATATGGTGGATGATTGACATCACCATAGAAACTTCACTTTTCTGCTTTGAAGGTAGCTCCCCACCCAGGAAGACCCTTATCCTTATCCTTAAGTATCCTGCACTGATGTCTGATCAATAAGAACCTAGAACTGGAGGTATCAGACACTTCTTCCTCCTCTGATACCTTATTTTCTTCCATAAAAGTCCACCTTGCTGTAAATCTGGCTTTGCATTGGTATTTTTTTTCTCTCCTTTGTATCTGAACTTTCTGATCCCATAGTGTGCAGGGCCTAACTGCACATTTCTGACGTGTCTGGCCAGTTTTCTGACAGCTTCTGAAATATATGAGGTAACAAGTGTTACAAAAGAACATAAAGTCTTGTGATACAATAGTATCTTGTTCTTTGCTTATCTTGTCATCTTAAAAATAAGCTATTTTAATTTTGGACCAAAGCTGTGTTCTGGTGTTGTGGCAACTTTTTCACCAAATACTGCTGAAAACATGTTGGGTTTTTTTTCTGGAGAACACTTTTAAGAGCTAAGGCATTGTCATTTTCTGTCGGCAATGTTCATAAAAGTCTTTTGTCAAATTTCTGTAAAATAATCAGCCTCCTCTTTCTGCTAGCATGGCAGGTCCATTTTTTGTAGCAAGGAGGATGTAGGTGAAAATCTCATCTGGACCCTCCTGGCAGTGGGTGTGTGTTCCGCCTGAGATGGAAACAGATGGCTCAAAGAGTTTTTTGGGAAAAAAAAAGATATACAGAAAGCAATTAAATCATAAGCTGAAAAATAGAAAAAAACCTTGGCGCGTATAGTATTTACAGATAATTTACTTCACCAGTTCAGTTTTGATAATTTGTGGCTGAAGTTCTCTGGTAATGCATGTTTCCTACAGCATAATTTTTTCTTTAACTAGAAAATTCTTTTATTAAAACTGAATTTCTTTTACCATGCATTACAGTTGGAACAGCTGGAGCAAAGTGCTTAAAGGTAAAACCAACATCTTGTCTTCCTAATTTTGTTTCAAGTTGAATCTAAAAACTCAACAAGTTTTCAGAGTCCACCATGGCTCTATTTTGTCAGAAATACTGCCGTCTGCTTTCAGTGAGTTACACACTGTTCTCACTACAGATGTTATTTTTTGGCATTATTGTCAACATACTCAGTTATATAGCTGTAGACTGCAAATTGTTGGGTTTTTTTCCTCCCTTCTTCCTTCCCTTCCCACCCACTAATTCCAGCCTCTCCTGCCTGGGATAACATAGCAATTGCAAAATCCTAGCCAAGGCTAAAGCTGCTGAGGCTCTTCCCATAGGACTCAGCTTCAGGTTCCCATATGGAATTGATTGAAAAAATTCTGCCAGAAAATATATTTTGACAAAACCCCTGAACTTTTGACCGAAAGAAATATGTGAAAAATATCTCTTTTCCACTGGAAAAAGCAGATTTCTACTGAAAGTTTAAAAAGTTGGTTGAAAACACTGAGTCAGAAGTGTCCCAGGATCACCATATCCTCCTGGTGAGCGACATACAGTGTGGAAGATGCAACGTGTCCACGGAGCTGTTTGTGTCAAAATAATGAGGCACTTGAACTAAAAATCCCATTAGGTTAATGTAGCAGCACTTCCAAACACAGTCTGGGAAATATTTTCAGCCAAAATATGTCAGAATTGAGGGTGAAGGGAGAGATGTTTAAGGAGAGGAGAACAATTCAGAACAAAATTTCTGTGGTAGATGTTTAGATTTTCCCTTATAGGCATTAAGGGAAACAAAAAAGAAGCAAACGCAAACATCACACCACACAGACACCAACCCATCCCCTATTTTCTGGCCATTTCTATTACTATTTTACGTGATAGCTTTTCATAAAGATGTTTAAATGAGAGAAACTTGGCTGCAATCGTATTTTCTGTGGTGAAAACGAAACTCTGTAATGAGCATAAATAAGGCTGGCTTATTTCCGATGAGGCTTTCATAACGGCGCTCCTTTGTGTATTCTGAGGCCATGTGAATGCACTCAAAAGTGGATGATGCTACAAACTGCTAAAAAAAAAAGCATATGTTGTATGTATACATAGCTTGAAATCTGGTGGACTTTTAAGTGAAAAAATCTTGCTGCTATATCTGTGAGTCAGAAAAGAACAGGTATAAAGAGCAAAACTAAAGAAGTACTTAACAGCAAAGGGAATTTTGCTGGTTCTAAGTGCTTTGAAGTAAGTTTAATGTGAAGATTGGTGTTTTCTTCCAGTTGGTCTCAGCATTTAATTTCCTGATGTATAGCCTGTGCAGGATGAAAGTGCAGGTGCAAAGCGTGAATTCAGAAAGTGCTGGAAGTCTCTGGAAGCTGTTTGAAAGTACATCTCCGTGCTAGAAGCAGACTTTTACAGTCATTTCATCCCAAGCAGCACTGGTGGGCATGGTACGTTTTGAACTCTGATTTCCTCAGTTGGCTTTACCCATAAATTTACTCAGGTATCTCTATAACACATTTCTCTAAGACAGAGCAGGAAATAAAACTAATAAAAAATATTACTTCCCCCAGTAGATCAGCGTTTGAAATATGAAATATTTCTCTTTCTTTTTTTGTTACATTAATGGACTGTTTCGGAGAGAACTACATTTCACAGGGTTAAAACCATGTTAATTTTATTCATTAGTGCTAAAGTGTAGGGTCTTTATGCTTCCAACTGACAGACAGTGTAATTGATGGATTTTTAAAATTTATTACTTACAGTGTAACTTGTGTGTGCTCTTATGATTCTGGACAGGAGTGAAAAATCTTGGTTTCTGTGTGACAGCCAATCAGTCAAAGATAAAATTGTTTCAGGATAAACAAGCAAGGAGAAAAGATTTTGATTTAAAAGATGCATAACTTATCTTCTGGTTAATTCTGGGAATAGCCTTGAGAAGAACATTTCTTCTGGAGGATATCAGCTCGTCATCTTCTTGTAGTGCAAAAGTGGAACTGGCACATGTTTTTAGACATTTAAAAAATTACATAGTACTAAAAGTAGGGGAAAGTTTTGAGCCAGGTTGTGGAACTGGTCTTTTACATGAGCTATATGTTGCGTCTTCTCCTCATCACTGGTAAGTATAGGCACAACATATCCATTTGCAGGTAATAGAAGTGAGCATGTCGTAATGTTTTACAGATTGTTAGGGCACGTGGAATAATGCACATTTTTTGTGTAACTTGTTGGTTACTTTTGCAGTCATGAGCATAGTATGTGCAGAGAGGGCTACGGTTCCTGAGCCTTCCTAAATTTGCTTTGACATGGTACTTCAGATAACACAGGACATAAAACATTTACAAAGCTATATTTAAGACAGTGATCTCAAGAACCCTTGTCTCTCCTTGGACTGGTGGCTGAGAGTAGTAAAACAGAGAATCTATTCAGACAATTTTACCTTTTTTTGTTTGCTTCTTCTCTTCCAGCTTACTTTCTCCAGGTGCTACAGCATGATAAGAACTGCAGTTGCAAGATAAATTAGGGCAATGCATGTATGGATTTTGGGCTAGCAACATGGATGGAGAATATCCATATTTTGAA
>NW_010170416.1:0-1812 GCF_000695765.1 Mesitornis unicolor | reverse complement strand
GAAAGAGAGAATGCTCTGGGATCTCATGTAACACGCTGGCTGACACCTTCAGAGAGAGACAGTTTGGCCTGGTCACAGTATCCCAGTATCCTTTCTCTGTCCTGTAACAGGGAACAGAACATCGAGACATGCTGTTCCTCTTATGTTGTATGGTAGTGATGATAGTTTCATCCAAATTTCAAATTCTTTCAGAAACTCACAGAGTAAGTTTCTGTGTTCAAGTGAAATGAAAGATTGCTTATAAAATCTTACTTTATTGGGAAATTTGTTACAGACAGAGCAGGCAGTTTTGTTTAAATAAATTCTACCGCTGCTAGAATTCAGGATCCATGAGAACTTTTTGAGCAAATTATTTGCTTGTTACAACTTGCAATCTGTCACCTTATATAGAAGTGTAGTACTTGGAAATTAGTACGTTCTGCTGGATCTTATGTGTAAGAACAGTAACACACTGTCACCCCAGCTGTTTCTTTGCAGATTTTTTATATACTGAGATTGGAGCTGCACTTTAGTCTGTAGACTGTCAGAAAATAGGAGAAAGTTACACACAACAGTCATAATTTATATGTTAGTTTTTCAGTGAGGATTCCCAAGTGCTGAGTGTACATTCAGCCTCACAGTGAAGATCAGGTCTTTTCCATAAACTAAGTCAAGATGCAGGGTTCATGTTACAATGAGTTTAAAGTCAATGTAGGCTCAATGTATAATGGTCCTTCTTCCTCCTCCTCAGACTGCACTCTGGAGGGACTTAAGGCCATAATTTGATGGCAGGAACAAGCAGTTGGGGATAGGAAAGAGGCCAGGACACCTTGTTCCCAAATGTTCTGTTGGGTTAAAGCAAGAGTTTGATGCAGACCACTGTCCTACTGACTTATAGCCTTGAATTAATTATATTGATAATTTTCAACCTTGCAAGAAGCAACAGGAATGAAGGAAACATCATCCTGTCCCAGGAACCACTTTTTAGGTTGAGGTTGAAAGAGTTTTTCATTGGTCATCGTGAGATCAGAGTTAAACCAGAGAAACTGCAACAAGTCGTGTCTGTGGTTCGGAAATGCTTGGTCAGTGGGCTGATGGTTACAGGTGCACTCTGGTGACAAAGCTGGCTTATACATTTCCATGCCATCCCATCAGTTTGTGGGGATGCACAATTTCCCTAATGCCTGAAATGGCAGTGTGGATGTGCCCAGCAGGATTTCCATGCCAACCATGAAGAGTTGTGCATAACGTGAAAATATACCCAGGGTTGTTCTTGTTTTATTCTGAGCTGGTGCAGCTCTAGATCCAGCAAATATGGAAGTTCTGGCTGTTATCAGCCTCTTTTAAAGAACAAATGTTAAAGCTATCATGTAGTTACACACACCTGAGGTCGTTTTCTTCAGGGGAGATTTGACACACAGGCGTGGTCCCTTCCTGAAATTAAGGAACATAAAAAATTTCAACTCTTTCTTCATGAAGTGCAGGAGATTTCTCTTGGGCCTTGCCTCATGTAACAAAGAGGAGACAAGCAGGAACGCAGTAATTACAACATAGAGGACAGTGCTACTAATAAGTTTCATTTGGGATCTAGAGGAGGACTGGCAGGACTTCTGCCACAGGTGGGTGGTTGGTGCAGTCCTATTGCTGAAATTAACAAATTTCCACAGATCGCCAGCTGGTTGGGAGTGTCGTGGCTGTACTGGTACGGGGTTTGCTTTTGGGTGGTTACAGCAAGAAGCTGTAAGACTGTGAAAACAGATATTCCATACTGAAAACAAATAATGTTAAGAAAATAATAGCAAAAAATCACAGAATCACAGAATATGAGGAGTT
>NW_010170415.1:0-5716 GCF_000695765.1 Mesitornis unicolor | reverse complement strand
GAACCCCCATTACTGCCAGATTAACAACCCTGATCCCTATCCATATTACTACTGCTAGACAAAAGTGCTTACACCTTTAGGAAAGGGACTTGCCTCAGTCTAAATCTTGCTATGAAAGATTGTCTATCTCATTTACTGCCTAACTATCAAGAGCTGAAATATCAGGCATATGAGAAGCTTTGAAGGAAAATACAGGAAGGTTGTAAACAGTAACTGCATTTCTGTTTGGAGATATATTGGCTGTAAGAAGAGTTAGTCTACTATGTGGACATAAGAAGCTTTCCTATCTTTCCAGCTGTCACTGAGCATTTCCAAAGCACTCATTACCTTTATGTAGGGCAAAGTCTATGCTCATCTTAATTATAATGAAACGCTGTTAATAACTATTTTAATATTAATAATAATTAACTCTGTTAATAATAATTAATGTGGCTAAGTGTAGCCAATCATTGATCTCATAGTCAGATTTAAGGAAACAGTAGGTTCAATATGAATATGGTTATCTGAGAGCATCCCCAGTGAATCTGAGAGCAAAACTGGAACAAACATGGCTACCTGGTACAGCACCAATAACGTAGTCCCACCTTCATTGGGAGAAATTCTAACTATGAAGCAGCACATACATTCTGACTTACAACAGGAAAATAGTACAATGTTGTGTTGTCACTTTCATCTAAATTGAACAGTATTCAGCCCAGCAGAGCTCTGAGATTCTGAGCTACACACGCTGGTATGAACCTGCAGTATCTTCTTTGAAATGAATGGGATAGGCCTGGACTTACAGCTACAAGTGTAGACAAGGATCTGGCCCAGTATTTTGGAAGAACCTTAAAATATTCTCTCTGAGACCACACCTGGACAACAAAAACAAATCTCAGACAGAAGATTTTCATCAAGGCTTTTCAATACAAGCATGGAAAACAGATAAAACAACCAACCAAGATACATGTAAATCAGCAGAAACCACGGTTCTACTATCCCAATCCTGCTCACATCTCTGTTGCCACCATGAAACCTGATACTGTGGCACAATCTCAATTTCTATTCGTTTAGACATAACTGAACTTCTGGAATCCATTCTGAGAGAGCAAAAAGAACTGAATTTCTTCCTGGAACACTGCTTACAGCCACCCTCATGCAAAAAGGCTTGTCCACTTCTGTGAACAATCCAATGACCTAATCACTTTTCTTCTTTAGACTTAGAGAGGAGGATGAGACTGTTATTATACATGTTGTTACACACTTGAAAGATCATGACATACTCAGGAGATCCCACATGTAGGAAAAGAAGTAGCAGAAGGATTGACACTTGGGAGTCTACTTCCAATCAGAGAATAATAGCAATTTCTGCACTTACTATAGCAGTGTATGTCTGCAAAAGCAACTCATTCGCGATGTTAATTACCTGCAATAAAAGCCCTAAGTGTGGCAAAAATTTCGATGCAATGTGAGCACTCAGCATCCTCCCAGAACAGGTTGCCATATCCTGTGGTTCTCAGATTTCTTCTTTTGCCTCACTGTGGCTCCACTGCTCATAATGCCGATTCCTACACTAGCACAGATCCATTTTGCTGAAGACCTCACTCGAAAGCAACATAGGTATCTCTGTTATAGTCCACGTTCCAAAGAGAGACTACTGGTCTTTCACACTGACTTTTATTGGCACTACACAAATTTCATGCCGGATTTGGATGCTCTTTAACATCCTGCCTCTTCTTTTCACAGAGGATATCCATTTTGTCCTGACATCATTAATTATCAGCACTTTATTCAATTCTCCACAGACAGCAAGAAAAATATGCAAAATTGAAAACTTGTTCCTATTCTCAGGTATATATCTTTGTTTCAGGGCTTCCAGGTAATTTACAATCTTACTTATTTTATCTCCAGACATAAAAATATCTTGGACAACTTTACAAGATTAATTTACTGCAGTTTAGCATCATTCTCAAAAATGTCTGTCAATGCCATAATTGTCTGCAGTCTGAATAACTTTGCCAATTGGGTTACAGTGGTATAATTAAAGTAATAACCAATGGAACAGTTATCTAAGAAATGCAAGGTACTGAGTTAATACTGATTATCAGAGATTAAGTCTACCTAGATATCTAGACATGTCAACATTAATTCTCTCTGTTCTTTGCCTGGTAAAACACTACTGTGAGATTGCACTAGATCAGCTTAACATATTTCTTCCATCATTTTTCATAGCATTGTTGACATCCCACTGATGAGTAGAGATGTTCAGGCAGTTTTGTCAGTCATTAACTAATTTGCCAAAACGTCTAATTTTGTGAGTCATCAGCCCTATTTCATGAGCAGTATTTCATTACAATTCCTGATTCTTAAACCAATTTAAGAATAAAAAGTGCCACCATGGAAGCTTTCCTGAGAAGACTGAAAGGAAATTCACAGGAACGCTCTGCAGCAGCTCTAAGACCCCAAATTCAAACTAGAAATATGTTCCTAGGCTCCAACATAAGTGAGAACTCATGGAAGCTGAGACTTCTGCCCTAACAGCTCTTGCCAATGTGAAAAGGGAACCTGCCACTGTGTGGGGTTAGTGGTGAAGGCACCACAGAGGAACTATGAAGCAGAAGCTGAACTATAGCTAAGGGGAGAAACATTTTACTGATCATCGCTAGGTCCTCTGGAGGAGATTTCCAGCAGAGTGGTGTGGGAGAGCCTCTCTGACTTGCTCAGAGCAAAATGGATTTTCCCAGCACCAAAGGACCACCTGATCAAGGTGGCAAGGAAGGCAAGTTGGTAAAAGTGCATTTGCAACGTACACAGACTTCGTTCTCTATGGGCAATAAATCACAATTCTCAGATGAGCAGAATATGATTTACCAGTTACTCCAGTGGGTTGCTTCTACAGACCCTGTAGATCTTCCATCTAGATACAAATCATCTTCTCTTTATAGTATTCAGATAATAAAAAACAATAAAAGATAACACTCTTTAGCATTAGAAACAAGCAACACCCATGAAAATAAAGGACACAAGCTGTTTACACATTGATCCAAAAGCTGAAGCACTTTTTTCTTGTTGTTCACAAGAACAGTTCACATAACTATATGAAATAATTTTCCAAAGTCCCATCCATCACTTCTTCTCATGCTTTCTGACCACTGTGGTGACTGAAGAAAATCGAGACAATCGTACTCTTAAAAATCAGGTTAGTTTACAGCATTTGTAAGAGATTAACATAAAACCCCAAAATGGCTTGTGTATCTGTTCTGCTTAGAAAGTAACTGCTCTATGATAGTATCTGTGTAACTTTATATTTTGCAACACATTAATTACCTTATTCCTGATTAACATGTAAAGAATAATTATAATGTTATTTAATGCTATAAATTAACACATAAATGGCTGTGATAGTAATGCTAGGACTGAATCTATATATTAATAGTAAATTACTGCTGCTTTCTCCACTTTTTTCCCAAACTAAATGAAAATCATGCCAAATTCAGGGAAGAACTGCAGGAAATAGGATGAAAGATACTTGAAAGTAAGGCACAGAGAGCTGTTGTGCACATGAAACCTTTCCTGATTCTTCTTGTTTCTTTGGTTTTCTTTAGTTGACTGGAGATGAGCCAGCAGGAAGAATAACACAGAAAGAGAGAGAGAGATTGCACACTGGGGAGGAGGGGTGTGGGGTGGGTGTCATAACTGAGGCTCCATTCTAGTCAGCAGAACCTGAATTTCAGCCTAAACTTTGGGTATCAGATGATTGTCATAATGATTCCTGCTGCCACTTTGCTCTCCATGGCAAAGCGTGTGAAGCATCTGCAGCAGAGCTGAAATTAGCCCTATCCTGATGTCCCTTTCTAAATGTTTCCCTGTTATCTCCCACTTGTCTTGATAGCTAATACAGTTCCTACAGCTGCTATATCATATTAGGTCAGGGCGATGAAAACTAATGCCATTTTCTTGATGGCTTATGCAGAATTGTTGTAATTTGAATCAAGTCTCCCTAGCCTTTCTTTCTTCCTGTCCTATTTTTTCTGCCCCTCATACTGAATGTATTGGGGCCCTGGCAAGCTGACATTCTAACTGCACATTAGAAATGGTAGAGTTTTCCTCTATCTGATTCTCTAAAATGAGTTCACCAAAAGGTGCAGACCCAGCACATTTGTGGTTTTTCCTATAAATTACTTTAACGCTGTGTCCAATCATATATATAATTTCAGATTTTCAATTTCAACTCACTGCTGTGTCAGCACAGACTCCACTGATATGTCTAACATATTTAGCTTAAAATGAAACGGATGGCATTTCATTACCAGGAAGATAATATTTTTGAATATGTTTGCTGCATGGCAGGATCCATCATTATTCTGCCATTTTATGTTCGGAGTGTGTAATAGCTTTTTAATGCTTTGATATATTTTATTTATATATGTAATATTTTTCTAATATCAAGGGGCAGTTTAACTCATTGGACACATTATAAAATCTTAATTGAATGCTTTTAAATATTAGTTAGGGGGGAAAGGCTTAACAAATTGCCAATATTTTGTTTGAAGTTTAATAACACCGAAAAACCCATCTCATTCTCACTCCTTCCCATTGCTTCTCATCTCCCTCTGACACTCATAACACTTTGAAAGGAAAAAAAGGGGAAAGAAAATCCCACAGTCCCCTGAGATGCTCAGCTGTCAGCATGAAGGTAAGTAACATAGGAAATCTTGAACGTACCCAACTGTGAATGACAGAAGCCCTCTTATTGGAGGAAGCTTCTGACAGGCTTGAAATCCTTAATACCTGGTTTCTCAGTCCTTTCACCAAAGTCATGGAATCTTAAAACTACTAAGAACTTCTTCAAAATTGATTTTGGTGGTTTGGGTTTAGTTTTTTCTTGCTTGCAAGGAAATGGTACTCCTAATGTACATTAGTGTAATGTCACAGTTTAAAGCATTCTGAGTGAACAGGTAAGTATTAAAGGGCATTTCTCGATATTAGCAGCCAATATTAAAATGAACTGTGCTAACTGCTACGTGCACTGGACTAGACCTGTTGTTACACTCTGCATGCAATTGAATAAGAATTTTTGCTTTGCTTCAGTGAAAGTTGCCATATGATAGTAACTATTAATTTCTATATCCAAATTTTTAAATTATTGTGTTCTTTTTGCCTTTTCCTTTTAAAACACTGGTAGCCACTCATTTTTACAAGTTTCTGTTTGTTCATGGAAGAGACCCGTTCCCCAGATAATGAGCTTCGTATTGCAGAAAGCATCGTTTTCCCTAAGCTATTTCAACTGCACACTTCAGAGAGGAAGAAATGTATTGCAAGCCTTCTTACAGAAGGTGCAAGGTACAAATACATTAAAGTCAACCTTCTCAAGGGCTTTAAACTAGATTTGAATGGGGGAGGGGGGAAAGGGGTTATAACACAACTCGCTAGTGATAAGCCTGGGGGTGGAGTACCGACATGTGTGGGATGGTGCGCTAGTGAGACTCTTTGGACTACCGTCCCAGTGGAGGTAGGGGATGGAGTTTCATGTAGCAACCAAGGTCACTGATGGGTTAGTAACCATGGAAGCCCCTGAAAATGGCCTGGCAGAAATTAGGACAGCTCCCTGTGAAAAGGTGACAGGGCCTTTAGCCTGACTGAAGCATGTCTACAACAATGCAGGGAGCATGGGCAATAAGCAGGAGGAACAGGAAGCTATTGTGCATAAGAATAACTACGATGTAGTAGCTATCAC
>NW_010170414.1:0-10881 GCF_000695765.1 Mesitornis unicolor | reverse complement strand
AGGGGGCTCCTGGGGAGGAGACGAGGCCGTGCGGGGTGGCCGGGGCTGCTCTCGCCCCAGCGCTGCCCGGGCAGCCCAGCTCGGCGTGGGGCAGGGCCGTGCCGCTGGAAAAGTCGAGGCCAAGCTGCAGCCCCGACACCGAGGGCATGGGGTGCGAGGCCTAAAGCGTCCCCACTCTGGAGGGGCATAATCGACGTGAGTTAAAATTTATAAAGGTTGAAAGGGGATCGGGCGGCGCGGCTGAGAGCCGGTGTGATGGCACACGCCTTTTGCACGGCACAGCTTGGCCGGTCTGGCTGGAGTGCCCATAAACACCTTATCGCTCCCTCTGGAAGAGGTCCTTGCATTTACCCAGCCACTGGTGAACTCCTGGGCCTCTCGTGCGTGTTTGTATGTGTTATTTCGCCCAAATTTTATGTTTTGTTGCCTCCACTGCTGCACAGGCTGGCAGTCCCGTGCCAACGAGGACAGCCCATGATGCCTCTTGGTGCAGAAGCTTGGCCACCTTTTGGCATCACCTGAAAGGCTTTGCTTCCCATTGAGGACGGTGCTCACTCACAGTACTGCGATTACATCCCAAAGCCAAGGCTCTCCCTTCCCGTGGTCCCAGCTGGCTGCCACCACAGCACGCGTGGGGATGGTCGTCTTCTCACTACTGGTGCTTACAAGGTTGGGAAGCTGGTGCCTTGCAATGTCCCTTTGTCACCAACAGCCTCGAAACAGCAGCTCTGCCTGCAGCAAAGCAGCATCTTTGACACTTTAGTCTCTAGAGTGTTTTCTACCAGGGCTGGGCTGGTGCAGGCGGAGAGGTGAGCAGCCCCGTGCCCGCTCATCTTGGCTGTGCACGGAGACCGTGGCCGAGGAAGTCGTCCTTTTCCAAATAAAACAACCAGGATGAATTCAATAGGAAATAAGTTCCTCACTTCTGAGTGAACTTGCCGTGGGTGGAGAAGAAGGAAATTAAACAATAGAAAAAACGTGCAGGGCTTTATACAGCAGGGAAAAAACCCCAACCTTGCAGGCCTCTGATGGCTGAGCATCTTCCCTTTGCCTGTGTCAGTGCTCCTTTTTGGCAAGGATGGTGATGGTGTCTCCTGACATCCCTCTATGTTGCGGCGTTGGTGCATGGATGTAGGGAAGCCAGGACCTGCTGTGCTGCCATCCTGCTGGTCCCCAAGCCACCCTGCAGGGTCACCTCACCTGGCCTTGGTGTGTGCCATGCCAGCCTGCCAGCTGTGGTCCCCAGATTGCTCCCTTCCCACCTGGAGCTGATGGCAGTGCTCACACACACTAAGCCTTTCCCATGTCCTGCGCCTTTGGGAAGCTTGCGGGTCTGGTCTGGTTGTGCTTGAGTGAGGATGGAAAACCCATCTCAGCCAAACAGACTTTTTATTACAGGTTGTTTTGGGTTTTTTCCCCTCTTTTCTTTCTGTGCAGCACTGTCAGTACTCTAGGGCAGGACATATTTAATGTGCTGTTGGTGGTAATCTAAACAGAAGAAAAAAGGTGCCTCACAAATCAAAACCCAGGCTGGAATGAAGAAGGAATGATTAATATCTTCTTCAGTAGCGTGTCGTGGTAAAGTATGGCATGGCTGAGCATGTCCCTGCTGCAGACAGTCACTGGCACTGCCTGCCCTCCTCAGCCTGCAGGCTCTGCCTTTTATAACCAGGTTTGGTTTTAGGAGCATCTCTGGGTGCCTGGGCCAGGGCCATGGTCCCACTGAGCATCCCGTCTCAGGGGCTTCTGGCTGGGCACTGGAGACAGAGCTTTTGTCTGGGCAGGGTCATGGAGGGCTTTGCTTGAAAGGGCTTTTGTAGAATTTTACCTCCTAGATGTACCTTACCGAGTTGTTTTTTTATTTTTGGCTGTTGAGGTAGAGCCTGCTAGAATGGGGTTAGGACTCAAGGCAGAGAGAGAAGCAAGGTGTTAAGGGCCTCTCTCTTGCGATGGCTTCTTGGCCACAGAGGGCTGGAGTTCCTGATCCGTCTCACTGATGTTTCCAGCCCTTCTCTTGAAGGCACTTTTGGACCTCAGGACTGCCCTTGGCTTCCTTGTGTGTTTTCTGCTTTGTGCATTTTTACCATGTGCCATCGTCACGCGTGGGCCAGCAGCTTTGGAGCCTGAGGTGAGGGAAGGAGGACCCATGCGGAGGGAAAGTGTGACGCTGCGTTCTTGGAGACCACCTCTCAAACCTCGGGGGCTGTGACTGTGCAGTCCTCAAGTGCCTACAGGAGATGGTGCCCCCTGCACCCCTGCTCCGTGCTCATCCCCAGGTGCAGAGGAGCGGGGCAGCCCTCACGCCAGGACCCCTGGAGGGGCTCGGTGAGTCACAGAGCGCAGACGCAGGGAAAGGGCGGCCTGAAGCTTATGATTCATGTTGTTTTCCTGCAAAAGCCACCGGCTGTAATGGCAGAGCTTGCAGAAGACAAATCAATACCGAGCCGTAAATCCCACACGTGACTGCCAGCCAGGCAATGAGGGGGCTGGGGTTGGGACCGCCTTGGTTACCACGTCCTCCCCAAAAGCAGCAGGACCTCGCTGCACCCCTCTGCCCGGGGCAGGAGATGACATCTCAGTGCGACCTTCAGGTGGTCTGAGCCTTCCTGGAGGGGGTTAGGGAGGTCAAGAGATCCTGAAATGTGGGGTGTCCCAGGAGGAGCTGCCTGGTGTTTATGCAGGGGGTGTGCTCGGAGTTCAGTCCTGCTGCTGATCTGGTCCAAAGCCGTGGAGATGCAGATCTTCCTGGAGAGACCAAGATGCTCTCCCAGGGACTCTACCGTGTTGACAGGGAACCCAAAATGTCTTGGAAAGCTCATCACTGGTGCAGAGCAGGAAAGAAGCAGTGTTTTCTGTCTCTGTTGGCTTAGGCATGTTGAGAGTTGGATGTACAGTGAGGGGCGTCCCTCTTGGCCCCCTCCATTGCACAGGAAAATGTGGGTCTCGCCCGATGGCTCTGAGTATGGTCCAAAGGGATGACAGCCCCCAGGGTGTCCCCACTCCTCTGCACAGACTGCTCCTTTCTTGGCTCTGTTTCCCATGCCTTGGCCTTGGCAAAACCCAAATGCCTTCTGGCTACTTGTCAGCATCTCGCTGAGTATCCTCCTTCCTTCTCGACCACGATCTACTTCACAGCCTTATACAGCCCTGCAGCCCCAGGGTTTGCAGCCTGAAGCAGTGTTACTGGCTTTAAAAAAAGGTGCTAACGGCACAGTCCTGAAGTACAGCCACAAAATGCTATTGATGCCTGAAGTCTAAACGTACAGCTCAGGCCATTTTATATCTCCTCCAGCAGCCTCGATTCATCCCTTGGCTGCACTGCTGCACCACCTGCCTCCTTGGATTTACATTGGAGATGGGGCCAGGAGGGAGGGAGGGAGGCCGTGTGTGGTACCCAGCATGGGATGGGGATGCTCTGCCTGATGGCTGGGTGGGGACGTGGGAGCCCACCTGAGTGGGGATGTCCCCAAGCAGAGTGGTCAGGAGTGCTGTGGTCCCCTGGCCCAGCTGGCTGGTGGGTTGTGGAGCAGTATGTGTTACCAGTGGTTTATTACTTCCTCAGCATTTGCTTTGCTTGGAGCCCCTGCAGAGGAGAAGGAGAGGATGGGGCTAGTGCTGTAGCCCTGGAGCAGGTAAACTAAAGCAGCAGGGGGAAATGCTGCTCAGTTTGCTGGAGGAGGCAAGAGGCAGCTTGGGTACCAGCAGCCCCGATGCTGTGCTTGCAGGGGGCAGGTGTGGGCTTTCCCAGCGATGTCTCAGAGCATGAAGACAAAACAGATCTTGCAAGTGTGTCCTGTACTCTGTGTACTTTTTAAGGGTGGCCAAGTTTGCCTGCAGAGGTAATGTCTTTTATTAGCCTAACTAATACCTTTAGGAAGAGGCAGGTGTGCTCTTGTGCCTGAGGAACGCTTGCGTGCCCAAAACGCATCAGTTTTTCTGACTGTGTCTGCTGGTCTAATAAAAGACCTGACCTCTGCCTGGCCTCACCGTGACCTTGGAGCGCGCTGGCCCCGGGAGCATCCTGCCCGTGTGTCAGCGTGCGCTGCCTGGCCCTTCCCCAAAGGACCTGCCAGCACAGCAGCCATCACTTGTGCTCACAGCAGGCGCTTACCTGCTTCCTAATTCAATACCGGCTGCAGGCACTCGGCCCCATGGGTGCTTTGGGCTCCCGGCGGGGTCTGGAGTGGGGGAAGCAGAGGTTGTCTGTGGCTCAGCGAAGCATCAGGACATCAGGTAGGATGGATGTGGTCCAGCGGGAGCATCCTTGGGAGCCCCTGGGAGGAGTGGGCAGCTCGTGCAATGCTCCGTGCATCCCTGCAGAGATTTCTCCCAAATGTGGGCGGGGGGGTCAGTTGCTCTCTGTGCTGGTTCACGCTGTGGTTTTATGGATGCTGCTTTGTGAAAGTGCCGTAATGGGGCCGGGTTGGCACTCAGCTGGGCAGCCTGTGCTCTCCGGAACAGCTGGTGGTTCCTCTGTGCTGGGACCGAGCTGCTCTCCGACCACTTCAGATTCCCCATAATGGGAAGCTGTCAAGAAAAGGAAGCAGCTGGCCCCTCCCGTGGGGCTCGCAGTGCTGCTGTGACCGAGTGGAGGCAATCGCTGCTGCCCCACAGCTCTCCACCATCGAGCATCATCACCTTTGTGCTCGTGGCAGGACCAGCGTCTCTGCGGGGAAAATCTGTCCAAGCCAAGTGTTGGAGGCAGCAAAAGGTGGTGTTGAGGGGTTCAGTCGGTGGTGTTTTTGGGTGGGAGACCCATGCAATCTGCTGGTGACCACGCAGGCTGCCACTCCAGCAAAATATAAAAATTCACGTGGGATTGTTTTCCCCTCGTCCTTTTTCTTTTTTAAAATATTTGGGATTCAGGTCCCGCTTATCCAGAAAGGCTCTTGGGTGCTTGAAGAGCTACAGGAGGCGACATGGCACGTTTCAAAGCAGGAAAACCCAATTCATTGAGTGGATTTCCACCCCCCCCTCTGTGAACCCACTTAAAATTCATGGAGAGTTTTGTCAGTAAGAACCTGTTTCAATTAACGGACAAAAGAAACTCTCCTCGTTAAGTGCCTCTTTCAATTAAGGTTTGGGAGAATTCCCCCAGCTCCGAGGAAGCGAGTCTGTTCCCGAGGATTCAAGGGCAAAAAATACCCATGAGAAGGAGTCACCTGCAAAGGGCTCCGGCGTTTTTGGGGGAGCGGCACCGTAACCTGCCCATGGGGTGTCAGGGTGTTTGGTTGGGATGGAGTCGGGGAGCATCGTTGGCGGGCGGTTGGATGCCCAGCCCAGCATCCCTGGGGCGTAGGAAAGCTAATGACTGCTGCTAATTGCTGGCCTAGTTTATGGAGGAGGCTGATTTTGTGTGGGTGTTGGGAGATGGAGGGGGAGCGCAGAGAGGTGCTCATCCAGATCAAGGGGACACGGTGGGTGGCAGCCACCAGTGCCAGCTTCCAGCCACCGGTGCCCGAGGCTCAGAAACGGGGTGGCCTTGCTGTTGGGGGACTGCAGCTGGGAGATGGGGGTTAGCAGGGGCAGGACCTGGGAAGGGGGTTTAAGACGTGGGGTTTGCTAGAACTGGTCTTAAAAGCCACACCAGTTGGGTTTACCAGCTGCTCTGCCATGGAAAAAAGTTTTAATTACAAGCTTCCAGAAACCTCACCCAGTTCTTTGGGGTTTGGGGTGGTTTTTTCCAATTATTTGAGGTTTTTCTTCCCTAAAGATTCATCAAATACTTGCAGCAGTTTGCCACACACCAAACCTTGCCTTTCCATCCCTCTGCAGAGAAAGAAACATTTTCACTCTTGTTTTTTGAAGAAAACCTAAGGAAAGCATTGCTTTTATCTTCTCCAGTAAGACTGAAGTGCTAACAAGGCTTTCTGGGTGGAAAACGTCTCCTCCAGAGCTTGGTGCCTTGGCACTAAGTAAGTTTTTAATGTGAAGATCTTTGACCGCATTTGCTGGACTCTTGGTTTCCGTCCTGCAGGAGCGGGCAGGCAGTGGACAGCTGGAGCTGGAGTTCTGTTTCCAGTTTTTTTTTGTTCAGCAGCAGCAATTCAGGTGGACGCTCCAACTGCCCATTTCTGACCAATCTTTATAAATCTTAAATAAAGTGCTGAGAAAAAGGGAGGATTTTCCTGATGATGTTCCCCTGAGGTACAAATGCTCCAGACCTTGAAAAAATCGGGGATAAATTTTCCCGCTGTTCCCCTGCATTTGCTCCTGTCCAGCCTGTGCACAGCGGGATTTGGGGTGGGAGCGGTTTTTTGGCTGCGTGTCCCTGCCTGTCCTAAGGGCAGCTGCTGGGGCCACCGTTGTCCTCCTTTGATTTTGCACATTTTGGGCACTGAGGAAACACCGTTGTCCTTAGGAAAGGGGCGCTGGGGCTGTCCCCTGTCAGCAGCAGTGTGTTTTTTCCCTGCCGGTTGTAACTACTGTTTGCAAAGCGCTTAAGCAGCCCGTGTAATCTACTGCTAAGACGCTCCTTATCTGGCATTACAAAACCGCCCCGGTGACACACGGGTGAGAGCGGGCGGCGGGACGAGCTCGTTTCTGCTCGTTTCTGTCTTTCTGTTCGCTTTCCCCTCACCATCTGCTCTGCATCCCTCTCCCCTGCCCAGACACCCTGGGTTTGCTGCCTAGCAGGAGGCAGCTGGAGGTCCATAAAGCTCACTCCTCTATCCAACTCTGTTTGGGCCCATCCTAAAGGCTCGCCCGAGCTGTCAGTAAGTGGGGATCGCCAGGAAGGCCCAGTTTTGCAGCGGTTGAAGCTTTTATGCTGGGTTGCAGCTTCGTCTCTTCCAGCACAGGGCTTCAGTCCCTGCTTGAGGAGCACCGTGGAGGTGGGTGCCCAGGGGGCTGTGAACTGGTGCCCCTCGTACTTTGGTGTGGGTCAACGTGCCACCACTGCAGAGCAAAGCAGAGGAGTTCATCTCCTCCTGACTGCACCTTCTCTTGGCCTCTGGATGCAGCCCTGGCTGGGGAGCGCAGTGATGAGGACAGGGACAGGGACAGGGACAGGAAAGGTGGTGGTCCTTTGCACCCTGTGGTGGCTGTTCTCCTGTGCCGGTACTCCCAATTCTTCGCAGGTGTTCCCAGTTGCAGTTGGGATTGCTGCCATTCAGAGCTGATAAAGGCCGCGGTGCAGGGGTAGGTTTTAAAAGCAGGTTTTTCACACCAGTTACTTTTTTGTTTTCAAGGCAGGCTCCCCTGTCTTAAGCTCACGGTTGTCTCTTGAATAATATGGTGGCATTAATCTCCTCTCAAGGACCTGCTTAGCTCAGTGATTTTGAATCTGCAGCCCTCTAAATATTACCAGCAGAGTGAAGGGGAGTCCCTCTAGAGGAAACTTAAACCCATTAATAATAATTTGGCTGCCTTTTTTGCATCTTTTACAGATAGTCGTGATTCCCGGGGCTGCAGGGCACCAGTTTGTGATTGCTGAGGGTGCTGGCAAGGATGTGTGAGGCGTGGGAGAGATGGTGGGCATGGGGGGCTGAGCACTGTCCCCTACTGGGGACCCAGCTCCCAGCCTGGCCGAATTTAGTCCTTCCAGTAGCCTTTTGCCATCAAATGTCCACGTGGGAGACGAAGCAGATCCGTGGGTGAGGCCAAGCTGGCTGCATCCCCTGCAGTGGTTGGATCTGGGAAGGGGAAGCACCGGGGCAAGCAGAAGCGATTGCAAATTGCTGAGCTGGGCAATGCAATTTAGCATCTTGCCTCTAAATCCTCTTCCATCCAGGCTTAACTCCCAGGGCTGTCTTACATGGGGAAGCTGTGAGGAGGTGATTACCGGTGTGGTGGGGCTCTCCCTGTGGCGAGGAGGAGTGAGGAGCCGCGGTGCCCACCTGAAGGGTGCTGACAGGAGAGCAGCAGGATGGCCCATCTGGCTGCAGTGTTTAGGACATGGCCCTGTCTCTGCTGGCTGAATGTTGGGGGGTTGTGGGATGCTAGAGTCAGGGGTTGGGGTCCTTGTACACGCAGGGTCTTGGGGTCTCTTCATGAAGGTGCATGGTTGCACCCTTCCTTGCAGCCCTTTCCACAGTGGTGCGAAGGGGATGCGTGAGCGATTTCTCGCCGTGTCGTGCCAGTGGTTTTGGGTTCGCCTCCCATCCCTGGGCTGTGGGGTTGGGACACTTGATTTATTCAACAGCTGGGACTTGTGAACTGCCTGATCTTCGCTGCCTGCACCTGCAGCCAGACTTATTGCACCCCCCGATAGGTCAGGCCCTGTGGGGTTGTCTGCTTGGGTCACCGACCCTTCCCTCTCCTCCGGATCTGCCTGCACTATCTTGTGTTTAATCCTCCCAATGCATCCCTGCAAAGTCCCACTGGAGGTTAAAGGGAGAGTGCTACAAGCTGCTGACAGAGGAGGTTTCCTCCCCTCTCATCCTCTCTGGTGCCCTTCTGCTTTTCTGGGATGCAGTTGTTCCCCAGGAAGCATTTGTGGCCAGTAGCTCTGGCCAGGGGGAAATGGCCGCCCTCAAACTGCACTGGTGGGTAATTTAGAAAAACTTTTGAACCATTTTCCCGTTTCTCCTGCAGTTGTCTTATATTTTAAGTGCAGATACTGAAGGGCTTTCCCAGCCGTCGGTTGCACTCCCTGCCTGCCCAGGGTTGGATCCGACCCCGCGGGTGCTGCAGGCTCCCGGCTGTGCCAGGGAAGCCGCTCGGACACTGATTGTGTTTGTCAGGGCAGCCAGATTAAGAGCGCGGCGGCTAAGCCTCCTCACCGAGCCTCCTCTCCAGCGGAGCCTGGGCCAGGGCTTCGCTCAGAAACCCACCAGAAAAGTGTCTTTTCGGGGGCTCTTTCTCCTGTGGTCCTGGGTGTGCGGCTGTGGCTGAGCACTCGTCTGTGCAGTGGGAGCCTGCCAGCGCTGTACGGTGTTTCTGAGGGCCTGAGGTCTGTGTGGGACTTGGGCTGACATTTCCATCCGGTGCCTTTTAAATAACCGCTGTGGCTTTAAAAGGCACCTGAACAGCTTCTAAAAATCAGCTTAAAAGGAAGTTTGACTTTGCTGCCACCTTGACAGCTCTTGTGGGTTTTTTTTTTCTATTTTACCATCGTGTTTCCTTTTTTGTTTTAGAAAAGCTGTTGGTCTCAGGAACTTGTTCTGTGCTCTGGGACCTAAACTTGTTTCCTTCTCTGGCGTGGAGCTGTCTGCTCTCCCACCACCGCCGGTGGTGTGCAGGGGTTTGCTGGGCAGAGTGCAGTCAGCACCTGCTCGTGCAGAGAAAAACCTGAGCAGGATCATCCCTGAACCCCTCAGCATCCTCCCTGCAGAGAGTTTGCTCCGGCAGCGAACTGGCAGAGCAGGATTCCTGCCTCAGCGATGGCTTCATGGGGCAGGACGCTGCGTGCACCAGTCCCGGCTCACACCTGGCTGCTCCGAGGGTCTGGCTCTGGCCCCTGCCTGGGCAGGCGCTGCCTTTGTGCTTTGACGTGGCAGCCTCCCTCCCCGGAGATGCTGTCTCCAAAGCCTGGTCATTAAGTACCTTAATTAAGAGCTCTTAGAAGATGATGGACTAATGAAGCCCCCTTGGAAATGGCAGGTGATGTGGACACAAGGCTCCATTCCTGTCTGCTCTGTCTTGTAGAGGGTGGTGTGGGGGTGGATGTGTCACCCTGCCCATCAGCCAGTGGCCCCCGTGCCGGCATCAGACCCGCCGGCTGTCACCTGCCTGTCACCATGGCATTGCCGCTGTCAGCACCCACCCAAAAGATGAAAGAAATGGAGGGGGAGCAGGATGGCATGGCTGGGATGTTTGATAATGCGGTCTTGGCTCTCTGCATCCCTAGGAATGGTACCCAGGCAGGGGAGTCTCCCTCTTCACAGGCACATCCCTAAAAGCAACATCTCCAAGTGCTTCTCCTTTCAGACCAGGAGGAGCACTCAGCTCCGAAATCCCGCAGGGTAATCTGGGGGTGCCAAAGATCCAGCACCACAGGATGGGGAGGAAGGAGTGAGTTGAGTTAGGGTACACCTTAGGGAGCCAAGGAAAATACTCGCTTGGTCCTGCCTGGAGGCCATCCCCGTACACAAAGATAAGTTAGAAATCAGTAAAACTGGGTGCTCTGCTGTGCCCAGCACAGAGAGTGGTGGAGATGGAGGTGGAGGCTGCCAGCAGTATCTGTGGGGCCCTGGGCAAGGCAGCGCCGTGCCCGCAGGGTTGGGAGCAGAGCCTGGGGCGTGCTGCGGGGAAGGGCAGGGATGACAGGATTACCCTGCCAAGCCCCAGCCTGTAATCCACGGTACCGTTCAGCTGGCCACGTCTAATCCCATTATGTGCCTGGCTGGGGTCTGCAGGCCGGGTGCGTGGCTGTGGTGCCCACGGGTCACAGGGAGCTGTCCCCAGGGAGGAGCAGGGACCTCTGCCCTTGTCCCCTGCACCGGCCATGGGTTTGGGGACGGTGCTGCAAGCCACCGTGCCAACACTTTTTATGTTTCTTAAACACACTGGCTGCATTGGTGTCCCCCTGGCAGCTTCACCTCCGGGCAAGTGGTGCTCATCCTATTTTTTTCTTTCTTTTCTTTTTTTAAAGGAGCCTTTCACAGGAAGGGGCAAAATATTCCCAGGGTCACTCACTCCATGCCTATCTCGGTGACCTCGGCTGGTGGCTCCCAGCTCGGCCTTGTGCTGCCTGGCTGCCCAGCTGCCCGCATCCCTCTCTGCCAGCCAGGCCAGGCCATGGGAGGCTCAGACCCCCTGCACCCCATCTCCTCATGGCAGCCTGGCTCCTGCTGGGCAAACAGGAGGAGCAGGGCTGCTTCTCCGGCTGCTTGGTGCAACAGGGACTCATGGGGGCCTGGAGGCTTCCCCCCATAGCACCCCGATGGTGCTGCTGCACCCCAGGCTCACATCACAGGCAGGGTCCCACTCCCACCCCAT
>NW_010170413.1:0-12306 GCF_000695765.1 Mesitornis unicolor | reverse complement strand
CAGCGAGAGCGTTTCCGTCTCTTGGGAGGATGCTAATGAAAGAAAATGAGAGAAAGTTGAGTTGATTTCAGTGGAATGAAGGGAAATGACTTCAAATGGCAAGAAATGAAGTGAAATCGAAGGAAAGTAAATTAATTAAAGTAAAATAAGTTAAAAGTGTTGCAGCTTCTTAGGTTGTGCCCAGCGACAGGACAAGGGGTAATGGTCACAAACTAGTACAGCTTAAACGTAAGGAAAAACTTCTTTACTGTGAGGGTGACAGAGCACTGGACCAGGCTGCTCAGAGGAGTTGTGGAGTCTCCTTTGGAGACATTCAAACCCCTGGATGTGTTCCTGTGTGATCTTCTCTGGATGATCTTGCTCTAGCAAGGGGGTTGGACTGGGTGATCCTCAGAGGTCCCTTCCAACCTCTACCATGCTGTGAATCTGTGATTCTTCTGTCTGGGGGATGCGTGAGGTTTTCTCGCTGCCCCCCAGCAAAGCCTAGCTGCTGTTTTCCTCCCGGATGCACCCCTGACAGGGTGTTCTCCCTAACCTGGAACAAGGGCCTAAAGCACCCCAGTGTCGACAGAAAGCAGCGTGATTGCCTATGCAAGCGTCCAGGCTGAGGTTTAATAGTGTTCCAGACTTGGGTTGTCACCTGTGGCTGCGTAGGGGGTAATAAATGCGAGAGTTGCCATGGGGACCCCCGGAGCATCAGGCAGGGACTAGTGAAGAGAGGGTGGCACAGGGTGATCACAGTCTGTGTGCTGGGAAGGACGGCACTGGAAATTGCCAGTTGCCAAACAAAGCTTGACTCCTCTCCGCTGCTGCAGCTAGCAACCTACAACTCGTACCAGTGATCTACTGCTCTTCTGCTCTTCCTGTTTGTCTCCTGGTTTTGGGATGTTTGAAATTAGATGCCAAACCTGCAGCTGCACATGCAGCTGCCCACATATCCTAGGTCAGTTGCTACCATGTGCATGTGGAGCAACTGTGCGGCCCTATGAACAGAGACCTCATCGCGACAGGGGTGCCACTGTGCCCTGCTGGGAGCACGAGGCCTTTTCACATCGGGATCTGGAGGCTCTGCCAGGAGGGAAAAGGGGGGCACAATCTCTAGGAGCATCACCCTTCCCTGCCTGCGTGATGGGGGGGATTTGCTGTCAGAGCAGGCTCGGCACTGCTTGCACAGCTCTCCTGGTGTAATGAGCACATTGATCAAATGTTTAGAGCCAAATGAGAAGGTATAGGCAGGAAAGGTGGTTGTCCTGGTGCTGTAGCTGTTCTGGCCGCTTTAATCCCACTGTTGACCATGAGAAGGGCAATCCGCAGTGTGGGATCTGCTTGGCTTGCAGTTTTGAACCCTTTCCAGCCTCATGGAAGCTCCCTGCTGCTCGTGTCCGGTCAGGAGGTCCCGCTTACCACGTGCGCCTGGTCCTGTTGCTTTCTCTAAGGTTGTTTCTAATCGGTTTCTCTGGTCATGCTGGCAGCTCCTGATGCAGAGCCATCCCTGGGAAGCCCCCGGTGGTTTTCAACATCTATCAGCCATGTGCAGTGATATGTTTTTGAGCGTTGGTTTGAGGCTCCTTGCTATGTTACATGTTTGACAGGAAGGAAGAGCAGCTGATAACAAACTTTGGTTTCCTGTAACCAAAGGTTTATGAGGTTTATGCAGTCTATATGCACTGGCAAGATTATCCTGTGGGTCAACAGTAATGCTTTCTGTCTAGTTTTTGACAAGCAGCTTCACAGTGCTAGGGGGCTGGAAAAGGCACAAATGGTTTTATACATGATGGGGACAGACTGCAATGGTTCTGGTAGCCCTCAGAGCTCCCCACCCCAATTTCTGCCTTTCTTCTACCTGGGCAGAGGAAAGATGGTGAGCACTGTCTCATCCAAGCTGCTGGTGGGAGCGTTCTCACCCATAAAACATTCAGCATACATAACGTGCCCGTGCAGCCCTCGTAACTCATCGTCACAGCAGAGGCAATGCGGGGCTATGCAGGGATGGTGCAGGGCTGCTGCTGGTGGTCACAACCTGACTTACCGGGGCAGTCCAAAGGGCAGGGGGACTTCCCCGGCACTGCCACAGGACAAAGGACATCTTTGTAACATGCAGGCTTTTTTGGTGCTGGGCAGTGCTGTGTCCTGGGTGTTATAGAGCAAGGGCAGGAAGGAGGAGCAGGGATTTGAGGCAGGAGTTGAGCAGCAGGTTCATGCCTGGGTGGCAGAGAAGGACCAGGCCAGCTCAGTTGTGTCCTGCTGTCCTGCTGGTTGGAGGATCACCTCTGCACAGCTCCGTTTTAGGCTGGGAAGTGTGGGCTCATCTCAGTGCTGTGCTTAGTGTGGATATATGGGCTGTGTTTCCGAGGTGGCTCACCCGCATGCAGCTCTGCTTGTGCCGAGCACCGAGGACACTGCAGCCCACGCCTGGGTAGGTATGTGTTATGTATGCCAATAGAGGTCATGTCGTGGGAGTGTAGGATGCTGCAGGGAAAATGAGAGTCTCACAAAGACTGGGTTACTCTTTCTCTGTCGTGTTCCTGCCCTTCCTCTCTGCTGTTGGCACGGTCTCCTTTTGCTCCCATATATCTGGCCAGGCAATCCAGCTCGAGCAGGGGTCTGCCATCCATTCTCCACAATGGGTCGAGGAGTCGCACCCCACTCATCCACAGGTTCCCCCTGCTGAGAGACACAGGAAGGGGGGAGATGATGGAAGAGCTGAGCTGTGCCTATTGCTCGGCCCTGGCTTGTCTCTGGGAGACAAAGGTGTTTTTCTGGGTGTAGTTATGGTGCTGAGAAAAGGGCTTATGTGGTTTTTAGGCTCTTCCAGAGGTGCTGAGAGTAGACACGTGGATTGTAATCTTTTCTGCCTTGTGAGCCATTCTGGCATTTCTAGCGCTGTCAGGAAATCGTACAATCATTGAATCCTCAAAGAAAATGGATGTGATCTGGCAGTGAAGGAATGGGAGCTTATAAATCCTATGGACAGCCCCAAGGCACTCTCACTCCCCCTTATTTTGTGTGCTTTAATAGCAGAAACGTTGTCCAGAGCTCTCCCTGAGGTGCTTTCACCTAAAAACCTAGTTAGTGTATTTCAATTATCGAGTCAATACAATTATAAACCCTCCTAGTAAAGCTTTTAGCGCTCTTGACTCAGTGTAATGTCCCTCTGGAGGACTGGAGGTCACTGTGGGAAAGGGCAGAGTCGATAAGGGAGTTTTATTGCGCAGGAATCCCTGTAGCTGGTTGCTCTCTGGTGCAGACACAGCGGGCAGGAGCGACTGACTCCCAAAAGGCCGTGTCGGTGTTTGCCAAAAGCACTGCCGCGTCCTTCTTATTTCCCACCAAATGACCCACTCTGCGCCACCAACTGCTCCCAAAAACATGGAATAGAGGGAAAATAGAATAAGAAACGGTGAGAAATGAGGAACCAGCTTTGTAGCAGCTTCTAAATGGAGGAAATCAATGCACATGGGGTTGGCTGTCCTCCTCCTCGCCTCTGTTTCTCGCTCCTCTGCTTGGAGGGACATGACCGTCCGCTCATGCACAGAGCTAAGAGGGGTCCCCGTCCCCCCCAGGGGACTCCCTCCTGCCGGGTGGCTGCGGTGGGCGTGAGGGAGAGCGCGGTAGCGAGGACCTCTGGGGTGAGCCTGGCGCTGGTAAACGCTAACAGATGAATAGCTCTTTCTTTCTGGAGGGAAGCACACGTTTCCTTTGCCAAGGTATTTTTTTTGTTCCTCGAAAAAAAGAACGCGTCTCCTGCCGTAAAGGGGAGGGGGAACAGAGCAGAGTTTATTTTAAGGTACATCTGGATTTCATCAGCAGCAAATGCCGTGAGCACCGCGAGCCGGGCGAGGAGCCCCCAGCCCCCCCGGTTTTCCTTCCTCTCCCCCGCTCTGTGCAGCCCTACAGATCCAGGGGGATTTAGGGGATCGCAGGGGCCAGAACAGCTGTCCCCCACAGAGCCTCACGAAGAGAGCAGATAGAGTCGTTTAAGAGAAGCATTACACGTTATTAGATTTGAGTCAGGGAGTAAAACAGCTCACCCCACCATCGCAGGCTGATCTCAGCTCTGACACAGCGGGGAGCTCAGCACTTAGGGACGCCGGGGGTGAGAGCCCCTGCTGCCTCAGGAATTAGGATCATACTTGTGGCTGGCTCCCGGAGCAAGGAAATCAAGGTGCGTGTCGAGTGAGCAGGGCTCTGAGCAGGGCTGGCAATTTGCTTTTGTTCCGAGTCAGCTTGGAGGGGAGAGAGAGCATTTCTCCTGGGAAAATGAGCCCTTCTTGCAGGGTCATACGATGCAGGGAGATTTCATAAAGAAAATCATCTGGTCTTGGCAGAACCTGCCTTTGAACCAAAGGTCTCAGGGGACAGGACCTCCGAGTCCTCCAAGCCCCTCAGGGCCACCATGTGTGGTGTTTTTGGGATCTGGCATTGACTGAGAGAGCAGAAGCCCAAGGATCAATCCTGTCTGGCATGGACAGGGAGCTTGGCGCAGCCAAGTGGTGTCTGCATGCCACAGTGCCCATCCTTTGGGAGGTTCTGCGAGGCACCGCTCTGAGCAGCCACTTAGATGTAGATCTGTGGGTCTTCTGGCTTTGACACGAACAATTGGCAGCCTTTTTGCCAGAGGAGCCAAATCTCTCAATGGGGCATAAACCGATCCCCGCAGGTCACTAATCCTTTCCTTTCTCCTCTCTATGCTGTCAAGGCAGGAACCCCTGGCTCGAAATCCCAAGCAGTAATTATTTCCTACAGCTCTCAGGTCTTGCCAATCGCAGAGCTCTAGCTAAGGAGCTTGTTATTGCTGCAAGGGTGAGCAGGAAGGAAGGAGGGTGGCAAATGTGGGCAGGGATGGAGATGCTGGCTCACCGGGGCGATGGACAGGATGGGATAAAACCCATGTCTGTCACTACATGGCATTGCTGCCAGCAGCAGCCTGCAGTGTGATGATCCCCTGGGTTTAGCTGGACTCAGGAGGATGGGATGACCACCTCCACTTTGTCCCCAGGGTGGGAATGTACCCCAAGAGCCTGTCCCCAGTGGGACAGGGCATATAAAATGGAGAAGCCACATCCCTGTTTGGTGACTGCAGCTCCATTTATGTAGCCAGAAATTTACTGGAGAATTTACAGAATCCATATAGTGCCTGCATTTCACGTGAGCTTGGATGGTTTTAAGTACCTTTGTTTTCCTACGCATTGATGAAGTACGTGCCCCTCCAGGCTCCAGTCATTCTATCCTTTTTAAAATATGGTAGCCCTGAAAAAGCGTCTTCCTCCACCAGGAGTCAGTAGAATCTCATTTGTGGGTTTTACTTGTATATACACATGTAAAGTACCTACACATGGATATGTGGGTCTTTATAAGCATCTATAAATACATGTATATGTCTCTATGGGTAGTGCCAGCCAGTTGTCAGTGTGTCCCCACAAAGGGGGTCAGCCAGGGCCTGTATCCATGCTTTTCTGCCATCTCAGGATGGGCTCTGGGGTAAACGCATTGATAGACCAAGCGGGCAGGTGGGCAGCACGACCTGGCTCCCGATGAGAGAGATGGCCGGCGTTCCTGTGCCATCAGCAGGCCTAAGGAAGACGTCGCCCTGCTTGTGGGTTTGGCCCCAGAGCCTTCATCGGAAGTGGTTGGTGGTTACACGTGTTTTCTGCAGACAGCGGCTTAAGGGCTTTCACTGGAGGCATCCCATTGCTAAGCTTGCACATCGTGTGTCGCTTTTTGTGGCTGCGTTCTCTCTGAGCAGGATGGTGTTTAGTGTGCGGTGTGGGGGATGTGAATGTGCGCTGCCTGATGTGTGGAAGAGCACCGTGGACTAGACAGAAGGAGCAAGCACACGCTCTGGGTGTGCTACACAGGCTGCCATCTCCAGCGCAGAAAGCAAAGATGCCCACCATAAATTGTGCTCCCGACACACGGTCATTCGTAAGCCGCCTTGCTGTGGGTTTGCTGGCGTGCGACGCAGGAGCTGTTTTCTGGCCCACTATTGTTTCCTCATGTAGAAATTTCAGTGCAGGCCAATTACTCTGTGTAATTGTCACATTGCTGTACAATGCCACATTAGCATCTGCCGCAACGGAGGCTCCTAGCTTAGCATCTGTCACAGCAGCAGCGGGCAGCCATCGCGGCTGGAGGGAGCCAGGGCAGGGCAGGAGGAGAGGATAAATGGACGTGACAGGGTTTGAGAAGGAGTGGTGGATGCAGGTGGCACGCTGCGTGACAGTGGCCTCTCTTGGTCCTCTTTTGCCCTGATCAGGCTGGCAGGGCTGCTGGGAGGCGAGGGGTTATACCAGCTCCCCTCTGGTGGGTAGTGGCAGGGCTCCATGCAAGTGACCAAGCACCAGCCTTGATGTGGGGCATTGCCATTGCCTCGCTGTTGTGAGGGGTGTAGTTTTCAGCTGCGGGCAGCTGATGGCAGTGGCAGTACCCACCCGTGGCGATGGGGGACGTGGATGCTTTTTTGGATGCGCAGCACGGCTGAGAGGAGGTCAGAGCTGGCTTTGCTGCTGTTTTCTCCATGTAGAAGTGTGATGCTTGTGGCAGTTTGAGTCCTTTTGTGAGCATTCCCTTGCCTGGCCTATGCTCACCATGAATATGGGAAGGGTATGTTTGCTGAGCAGCCTGTGGGTCATACTGGGAGACCCCCCCGGGGGGGGTGAGCTATGGGGTCTGACATGAGCCCAGGGAGCCCTGTATTTTTGCAATGTGAATTTGTGACTAGCAGAGGCCAGTGCAAAATGCATGCAACTTTCTCTGTTGGCTAACAAGGACCTCTCCAAATGTACATCCTAATCCTCACAAACTGCAGCAGCTCAGAACCTGTGGCCATATGTATAGAAGAGGCTGGGGGAAAAGGGGCATTTGGTAAATCAATCGGTCACCGGGATCCCCAGGGCATTTGCAGAGCCGCCCTGCAACTAGACTGGTCATTATGAATCGTGTCACTAAGTTTTCTCCTCGGGCTGGGGAATTATTGCGGCACAAGGGCCCTTCAGTGAGGCCGTCCAACAGGTCTAGCGGTGCCGGCGACCTTGGCGCAAGGAGCCGCGTAGGCAGACCGCGCTCTCACAAAAGCAATTAAGTCGCTCGGCCGCATTTTCTTACCCTGTGCGTGCTCTGTCTTTCTCACTCGACAAACACCCGAAGGCACCGCATGCTCAGCACTATCAGGCTATGAAATCTCAGTCTCAGGAGAGACTTAACCCCTGGGGTAAGTTATTAAAGGCCGGCAGCATGTCGCACAGAGGGAGGGGGTGGAGAGACAAGGGCTGTGTCTCTGGCTGTGTTTTGGGGAGCAGGCGAGCGGCAAGGCAAGGACCGCAGGAGGGCGTTCGTGTCAGGCTCCGTTGCTTTCTGCGCATCATGGAATTGTCCTCGGCGTGACACTGCATCTACGCAGTCCCTGATGGCTCTGGGCTGTCCCATGTGCACCCTCCAGTGTGCCCAAGCAATTCCTGCCTCTGGGCCCTGTGCTTTTGGGCCAACGAGGAGGAGAAGGGCCATCGATGCAGGTCCCACTCCTGCAGCCGGCGTGTGGTGAGCAACATCTCCATCTTGTGGTAGCAGCGGCATCAGGGTCCTAAATGCAGAATTGTGTCTCGGTGTGCTTGTACCCATTTCATTCTTCTAAGGGGATGTCTGTAGCGGCTCGCTGCTGGGAGTATGTGACCTGTGTACCGTGTGTCCCAGAGCTGTCAGAAACCAGCGGTTGTGCCTTACCTTGGGCAGTTGCAGGGAAATGCTCTTAAATGTAAAAGTAATAGCTTCTTGTTGTAAAGGTGCTGGGTGAAGCAACACCCTTTGAGCAGAAGCGTTGCCTTCCCAGTTAAGGGTCAGGCTTGGGTGCACACGCCATGCAGGAGATGGGCTGTACAATGAGAAGCACTTTGGGGACGTGATGAAAGAAGGAGGAGAGCACAGAAAGCAAGGTGCCCAAGGCACGTTTCTGTCTGCACACAGCAAGGAGCCAAGAACATCCGCCTGACATTCAGCCGTGTGAGTGTCAGGATGTCTGGGGTTGGCTCTTGGATGCCTCTCATTCCCAAAGTATTTTCCAGGGATTGTCTACCCAGAGTCAGGCATGCACCTCAATCCCCTGGCTGTTCCTCCTGATGGTTTTATGCACATAGCCTTTAGGTGTTATCAAGGCTATCGCCGTGCAGTAGGCTCAGTGCAGGTGCAGAGATGGGCAACGGAAGGCCTGGGGCTCTTCCCATGGGTCTAATTTAATCCGGGAATCAGGTCCCTGGCTAGCACAGTGGTTCACAAAGATCAGTGATAGTGTCGCGGTGTTAGATCTGGGCCTGGCCTTGATCCTTGGCAGTGTTCTGTGCTCCCAGTTAATCAGCAAACAGAGGTCAGGGTTCCTGTGCCCGTGGGGAAGGGTGAATTGTCGCAGGGAGGCAAACACAGAGCATGGCCCAGGTGAAGGACTGTGACGGCAGAACAGGAGCCCTGGGGCAGTCCCTCGTGGGACGGGTGTCTCTAACACTTGTGGGGTGCCACGTGGCATTGCGGTGATGCCTCGAGCTGTACCCTGCCAGGGGGACGGCTGAGACAGGAGTGGAGGGTCCATTTGCCATGGCGAAGGACTGCAGGAGAGGCCTCGGTCCCCAGTATGGGTGGCATGGCTCTGGTGACCATTGAAGTCACTGTGCACCCGAGTGCTGGTTCCCCTGAGATGGGAAGTGTCGTACAGGGGGAGCAGGGGAAGGACAAGTGCCGGTGCCAGCCGGTGCCCTGGCAGGCTTTGTGCGACATCAGGAGCGAGGATGAAGGGACCGAACAGCAGCCAAGTTGGCAAGTGAGATTTATTGAACCCAAGGCAGGGCGACCGGGTTTCAGCCGGAAGCACACCCGGCGTTAAGCTGGCCACAAACCCTCGAGCGCCCATTCCTCTTCCCTGCCCTCCCCCATCCTAAAAAGTTCTTGGGGAGCTCACGGGACCCACAGGACTCAATGTGCACCTTTGTCCTACAGGCACTGGGACGTGTCCCGTCACCTGGGCATCCCTGGGCGGGAGGAAGGAGGAGAACGCGTCGAATGCCAAAAAGTCCCGCCACATCTCAAGGCCGAGCCCTCACCGCGCTGAGGAGCCATCAGGAGGACTCGCCTTGTCTCCAAAGGTAGGCCTTCGCGTCTTTTGTTCATGAAATACAGCCTGGAAAAAAAATGTTGCATCGTCAGCGACTCGACTTCAATCGACTCGGCCTGACCCATCCTGACGGACTCTGCGGCGGCGAATCAGCGACGACGGAACGAAAGAGATGGAGACCCTGCTAGGAGCCATGTTATTGTTCTATTTGTGCCACACTGTTGTTGTATTTGTGCCATGGTTTTTTTCCTTTTGTAAAACAGCAGGAGCAGCAGCACAGTACTGAATTAGAACAGGGACCTTAGCAGAGATCCACAGGGAGGGGGAATGATAAGGGGGATTAGGGCAGGTTTGAGGCGCAGAGCAAGGCTGGACTGCGCCGTTTTGGGAGCAGGGGCGCTAACCGAGAATCGCCCCGCACCGTCAGGGGACGGGGGCTCTTTGTCCGTGGGAAAATAGTCTCAAGAGGCCGGGGAGGAACGGGATGAGATTCAGCCAGGGAATCTTGTCCCAGAGAAGGGCCAGGCCGAGGGGAGCCCTATTCGGTCTTGGCAGCCGGGGAGCCGTTGGGCACCCCTGCCCCATTCTCTCGGAGCTTGCGCAAGTAGTCGTGGGGGCCTTTGCCCTCGAAGGCCGTGGGGCTCTTGTAGGAGCCGCCGATCTTGTCCCAGAGGGTGAAGTACTGCCCGTAGTTGTAGTCGAAGTACAAGTGGTGGTCGGTGTGGTGGGCTGAGCCGTTGATGACGTGCCGCAGCAGGCGGGGGACGCGGTAGTCACCGTCGTGAATGGAGATGGTCCAGACGTTGACAAAGATGTACAAGCCCAAGTAGGTGATTTTGTGCAGGGGAAAGAGGAAGGGGTAGATGTGGTAGGGCAAGCTCTGCATGAAGCCGTCGACGGGGTGGAAGGCGTGGCTGGCGAAGGGCGTCGCGATCTTCCAGAGGTGGTGGGGCTTGTGGAAGCGCTGTGGGGAGAGGGTGTGCCATCAGTCCCTGAGGCAGGGGTCTGTGCGGGCCGGTCCCTTTCAAGGGTCCCCGGCCAAGGACAAATCTGCTGCCTGGGAGCCTCATTTGGCCGTGCCAAGTCCCCCCAGGCGCACGTTCCCCGAGAAGGGTGGCTCAGTCACAGCCCCAGCACTGGGCAAGGCCCCTCACCCAGAGTCCCCTGTCCTGTTTCATACCTTATAGAACAGCTTGTGGTGGAGACCACGGTGTATCCAGTAGATGCCCATATCGGTGAAGAATAGGAAGGACAGCATGCTGAGGAAGACGCCCGACCAGCCTGAGGGAACAGAGACGTCAGGGGCTGTGCCAGTGGGTGCTGGGAGGCAGCAAGGGCTGTTAAGGACATGGCCAGGGAGGCATGGTGACCCTCATGGCAGGAGGTGCACACCAAGTCATGTTAGGGTCTGCATTGTCAAGGAGATGTGGCAAGAGGGGCAGGCAGTCTCCTGTGACTCAGGGAAAGCGAGTCAGGCACCAGTTTGTCAGGAGCCGTGCACAAGGAAGGGAAGGACTTTTTTTGAGGAAGGGCACATGCATCAAATGGGCCATCACACCCTATCCCCAAGCCAGGGCGTGCAGGCACCTCCTCCTGTCAGTCTAAAGGGAGTTTGGGATTATGACTAATAGGACCAGCTTAAGGCAGGAGGGACCCAGGCAGCTTTTGTGGGTAGGTGCATCATCATCTGGAGAAATGGAGGTGTGCCACTTTCCCACAGGGTACCGAGGGAGGTGACCCGGGCAGTGTTGAGAGGGCGCAGGGGAACAGCTCACCATACGGGGAGTCCTCAATGTTGTCGTAGAGTTTGCTGTAGCCCCGCACCTCAGCAAAGAACAGAGCAACGGTGGGCACGCTGATCCAGGGGAGGGAGCGCAGCGCGTAGGTGATCTCCCGACGCACCTGGTTCTGCGGGGAGCAACAGCGGGAGAGGGGTGAGGGGGAGAAGGGAAACTGGGAACTGGGCAGAGAGACATGAGGCCCGTCCCCCAGCCCCAACATCCCAGGCACTTGCAAGGCCGGGAGGGCCAGTGTCTTGTCTGCTGGTCAACCTTTTCTATGGGCGCTTTGCCACGATGGTGTGTGTGCCACGATGGGGTAGGTTCTGAGTGGCCAGGAGCCTTGGGGTCATTGCTGTTTGTGGAGTGAGGCAGTTTGTGGCAGTCAAGGGTGGAGAGAGCAATATGATGGGTGCATCTGTAGGGCTGTGTGTTTAGTGGGCAGAGGGCATCACCTGCCCCTGGAGGGTGGAGGCCAGGCCTTGGTTGGACCAGGCAATCCGGTGTCTCCACTGTCAGTGGCAGGCTCTGAGCCTGTCTAGGTGTCCTCATGTCTTCAGGAGTTTCTAGGGGCTCGGTTAGGTGGTCAGGGTGGGGGTTTCATGGGCGGCATGCAGGGCAGAGATCAGTATGTGGGGAAAAAAGCATTTCTCAAGGCATAAGTGAGGGCAGATAGTAAAAAGACAGTGGGGACAGCCTGCACCACAGCATCGGCCTGCGTCTTTTGGTGTGGCATTCACCCGGAGGATGGCGAGGGGGATGCTGGCAGCATGCAGCACAAGGGGAGGCACTGTGGGATGCCAGCGGGGCGGCGTGGGGAGCACTCACCTCTAGGAACTGGGGATGTTTCTTGAGCGTGTGGTCGAAGATGAAGTAGTAGCTGAGGGTGCCGAAGAGCAGGTAGAGGGTGAGCGCCCCCAGGTTGGTGATGACGAAGAGGCTGAGGAGCTGGCGGCACGGCTCGCCTTCGGGCCAGCTGGTGGGGTACACGTAGGGCGTGAGGAGGTTCCGATCAGCGGCGTCCAGGACCAGATCCATGGTGGCTCCTGCAGGAAAGAGAGAGTGTCAGCACGATGGGGTGCAAAGGGGGTGCAGAAGGTGTCCCCTGTCTCTCCGGGCTTGGTCCAAGTGGTGCAGAAGTTTGGGTGCCCACCAGGGTGCTGGTGAGGAGGTTGGCTATCTGTCTGGGTCATTTTAGTGGGGGCTGTGAGGCGTGTCCAGGAGATGTAGGTTGTGGGCTATAATGCACGGACCGTGAAAGATGCAGAGGTGTGGGGGCTGCCTTGTTTCTGTTCCCTCTTGAGGTGGGAGAGGGCATGTACAGCAGGGTACCACACTGGGGAAAGGGTGATAGAGGGATGTAGGTTTTTGGGGAGCAAGTACTCCTTCTGGGACAGCACATGGGGGCCCAGGGTACTCCATCTCAGTGGTCCA
>NW_010170412.1:22294-22603 GCF_000695765.1 Mesitornis unicolor | reverse complement strand
TGCTCCACAGGCCCTCAGCCCAGCTGAGCAGACAGCCTAAATCCTCTCTGAGCAGCCCACAGGGCAGACCCAAGCTGCATCCATTTCTTTTGGTCCCACACTGATCATTACCTGGTGGTGCCAACCCCCAGCACATCCCAGGCAGCCCCAGACCACGCTGGGCTGCTGCAGTGCTTCATTACCCCGTCAGCTCAGTCAATGTGTCCATCGTTACCCCCTTAACAGAAAAAGACCACCTGAAACTGGGTCTAGAAGCCTGCAGGTATGGAGGACAGGTAAGGGAGCCTTTGGGAAGCTTGTTTTCATTGG
>NW_010170412.1:19386-22185 GCF_000695765.1 Mesitornis unicolor | reverse complement strand
AGTCCCAGTTGGCTCATCCCTGCTGGGAAGATCATTAACTGAGCCACTGGCAGCTTCAGTTGTCCACGGACAAAGGGACAAGGATGCTGACAGAGGGCTGACCTCCTAAAGGAGAAGTGTGGGAAAACCAGACCAGCATCTGGACCCTACACAGGGACAAGGTCCCCTGGTTAACTAGAGGTGCTGTGCTGCATCAGGACGTCCACAGAGGTGAGAGGGACAACTAAGAATCACAGAATCACAGAATCGCTCGGTTGGAAAAGCCCTCTGAGCTCATCATGTCCAACCGTTCCTGTCTACCCCCTAAACCATATCCCTAAGTACCTCATCTACCCGCTCTTTAAACACATCCAGGGATGGTGACTCCACCACCTCCCTGGGCAGCCTGTGCCAGCTTCTGACGACCCTCTCAGTAAAGAACTTCCTCCTTATCTCTAACCTGAACCTCCCTTGGCACAGCTTGGTGCCGTTTCCCCTTGTTCTATCCCCCATCACCTGGGAGAAGAGACCAGCACCCACCTCTCCACAACCTCCCTTGAGGCAGTTGGAGGTGGGGATGAGGTCTCCCCTCAGCCTTCTCTTCTCCAGGCTAAACAACCCCAGTTCCCTCAGCCGCTCCTCATCAGGCTTGTTCTCCAGAGCCCTCCCCATCCTTGTGGCTCTTCTCTGAACACGCTCCAGAATCTCAACATCCTTCTTCTAGTGAGGGGCCCAGAACTGAACACAGCACTCGAGGTGCGGCCTCACCAGTGCCGAGTCCAGGGGGATGATCACCTCCCTGGCCCTGCTGGTCACACTGTTTTTAATACAGGCCAAGATGCCATTGGCTTTTCTGGCCCCGTGGGCACAATGCTGGCTCATGTTAAGCCGAACACACAGAGCTGGGCAGCTTCAGCCAACCTGGAGATGAGCTCCCCTGCCCACCCACACTGCAGACACCCCAAGGGATCGCTCTCCCCCAGCCTGACCTTGCGAGAGACCTGTACAAACGCCTCCCCTTCTCAGGGTGCTTTTGGTTCTTCCCGCTTTCCACTGATTTATCCCATTCATTACTAAAGCACACTGGGGGAGGACATAACTGTCTGCTGCACAGGAGGTATCCAGCACGACTGCAGGAAAGCTTCTGCCCCAGCACTTTGTGGGCAGTGCCCGTGTGGTGGGGGTCTGATCACAGCAATCGCTGCCAGATGGCAGGGGGTATGCAGAGAGGTGAAGCCATTTGTTTGTTTTTTAGCATCCAGAGCTGAAATTGCAAATGTAATGTGCTGCCTGCTGGGCTGCAGATGGGTACAAGGACAGAGCCCTTGGAGCTCCTGTGGTCACCTAACAGGAACAACCCAAGCCAGTGTCATTTGAACTACATCTGCCTGATGTAATCTTCCCTGCACGAACTTTGGGTGGTCCCCCACCATCAGGCCTTCAACACTGCAGCATCATATGGAGGAGCTGCAAGAGTTACAGCAGAATAACCCAGATCTTACACTTCAAGATGTCCAGCAGAGGGCTCAGAGGCAAGCCCGTCTTCATTCAGTGCTTACCAACCTGCTGGATGCACTGCTTTTGGAAAGTCTATGGTGTTTGCTACTGATACAGGGCTGACTAAACAGGTGACCTAACCTGGCAAATAGCACACACAAGAAAACAACGGATGCAAAAGCGTAATAACAAAATGTAAAGCCAAGCTGCTTAAGCCAAACTTGATACTCCTCAATGTGTGACCCTGATGAAGTCAGCCCATCGAATGGTGGGATGGTGGGGTAGAGCAGCCTGGGAGAGGCTTAGAAATGAATGGGGAGAGCTGACAGCCATCAGGGGCAGGTATTTAAAAACAAAACACAACACGACAATGTAAGATGACATGCGATGCGCCGCAGGCAGGCGTTTCTGGGACAGCCAACAACTGGATTGCAAAATCCTTCCCCACCCAGCAAACCTGGAGCTGCCCATTGCTACCAGGGCCACCCCGTTTGTCTCTCCCCTGAAAACGCATCGAGATGTTTAGGAGCAGCAGCGATGCTCCCACCTCACCAAGACAAAGAGGGTTTTGTGGTGTCCTGTGGGTAAACACCCTTCTGCCTAAGCATAAAACCATCTGGAAACTGCAAGGAGCAAAGGAAGCAAGTGGAGCTTTTGCGATCCCAGAGCAGAGAGAGGGTGGTGGGGCAGCCCCAGAGCCCTACATACCTGCAGCGTCTCTGTGTCCAGTTCTTGCCTCTTTAACTCCAGCTGTGTCAACTGCAATAACTCTGTTTCTATTAATTTAATCTAAACAGAAGATGAAACATTTTTTACTGACATTTGAAATGACTTTAATTTATGCTCTTCTAAAATGAGGTCTAACTGCTGCCCTGGGAGGGATGGCACTGCAGAGCCACCAGAAGTCTGGGGAACTGCTAATGCCCTTCCATGATGCATGCTCTTAGGGTTGCTCTTCATCTTTTGCCTGAGGAGCTGTGTTCTCCACTCTCTAATTGTCTCCTAAACTAAACACCTTCCATCCAAGTCTGGAAGCGCACTGCAATCAGTTTGTTCAGCCAAACCTTTCACAGCCACTCTAGAAAGCAGCAACCGATTGTCAAAGTCCTCCTTGCGCCGCCGCTCAAACTGCAGATTAACTGGGGCAGGGTCCTGGTTTCTAGATGCTCCAGCAAAATCCCATACTGATACGTGCTCTTTCGGGTGGGCAACTGAGACACAGAGAGGTGAAGTGAGTTGCCCAAGATCCCCCAGCAAAGCCAAGATGAGAGCCCAGCTCACCTATCTGCCAGGCCATCTACCATCCCCAGGCCACGCTGCCTA
>NW_010170412.1:14294-19355 GCF_000695765.1 Mesitornis unicolor | reverse complement strand
CCCACGAAATTCCTGCTGGCACCGGGGCTGCTGCCCGTTCACTGCCTGTGCAGGGCGCTGCTGGGGTGGGCTGGGTTCGACAGGGAAAGGTCCAGCCATGGTATCAAGGAACAAACTCCTTTTGATTACACAAACAAATGAGAGTAAACTGCAGGGCTCTTCTTGATGAACTCAAATAGTGGAGAGTTGTGAGGCTCATCTCCTGGATTGTCCCTGCACAATCCATAGGCTTCTAGCAGAGATTGGTCACTGAGTGACTCAATATATCCAAACTGTTAAGCTTATCCACCAGCTGCTGACCTGAGACTTTTCTGCTGGTGTCAAATTGGAAGAGGGAAGATTCTGGAGCACTGTGTTAGAAACCAGCCACCCATTCTCACACATCAGCCACCACTACTTTCCCATCTTCACGCATCAACCACCACTTTCTCCACCAGCTCTTGCTCTTCCCCCCAGCTACTGCATTGCACCTTCTGCAGAATGGAGCTCAGAAAGGCAGGCTGAGAATGGGAAAGAAAAGGTGAATTTATGGCTCAAGGTGCAGTTCTGATGTGCTGGATGGAGATGCAGTGGACTCATGTGGAAACAGCAGCTCTGCTAAGTACACAACCTGAAGGAAATGGTAGTTGCAATTGCAGATCACTCCCACAGAGCCAGTGCAGGTCTGTCCTCTAGTGACCACTTTCCTGCACTTCATCCACATCTGGGATGACTGAAGCAATGGCAATTCCACTACTTCCACAAACCTAAAACCTGCATTGACACTCCCTCCTATGGAGCTGGGAGACTGTAGTTTAACCAACTGTCCAATGCCTCATTACAGAGCTCTTAGCGATACAAGAGCTCCTCATTTCCTCCAGACCCTGCTCTATGCTCCCAGCACTTCGATCGTCCTCAGAAGTCTTATCGAATGGTGGGATGAGCTGAGTAGCTGGTTGCTTTTTCCTCTGTTGCTGACTCACCTGGTTCCTGATCTGCCTGTGCATCAGATCCTTCTTCACTTGGAGAGCTTCAAAGGCAGCTTTCTGCATCTCAATCTAAGGGACAGGCAAAATCCTGCTCAGTGAGGTGGTTGCTGCAGCTGCATATGGGCTAAGAAACCGTTACCTCGCAGTGAGTCATGAACGAGCACCTGAACAGCGCCTACTCTGGGCAACAGTGTCCTGAACACACCACTACTTGGATCCCCCAGTCCCAACAGGTAAAACCCACTTTACAGGCAGACACAGAAGTCATATTCACGTTCTTCAAGCACACATTTTGAATGCTCTGTGTGAACCCCGCCTCTCGTTTTCAACAGCACTGAGCACCCAGGCTGTGCAACAGGGCATGGCTGCCCAGCACTTCTGAAAAATAAGCTGCAGAGGTCCCAGGTTCAAAATAAAGGATTCAAAAGGAGCAGAAGCTTTGAAAATGCTTCCTGTAGCCAGCTTGCCCCAAGTCACCCAGGAAACCTGTCAAAAAGACAGCACTTCTGTCTCAGATTTCTCTCCATGAATCATCAGACCAGTTTTGCTTCCCATGGTCTGTGCTGCTGTCTTCTCTGAAAATTTGCTGTCTGGTTAAAAAATAAATACATTTTTCTTTCAAACACTCCAGTCAGTTTGTCAGAATACCAGAGATTCTCAAAGTTTAGCACCTAGTGTTAAATAAAGCAACTTTTGCATGCAGTTCAGCCCAGACCCTGTTGCCCCTGTGATCCACTCTCGATCCTGCTTTTGCATGGAGTTGCTTTCCCCTGAACCCCCTCCACAAGCAATTTGTTCCCTTGCCTACCTGCTGCAAGATCTGGCTGACAGCTTTGTTCTGATCCAGCTGTTGCCAAGCCAGGATTTGCTGGAACTTCTGATCCATCTCAGCTAGGCTGCAAGAAGATGGATTTGCCATGGAGTTACTGCTGGGGCTGGGACTCTTGATGCAAACAAGAGGAAAAGCAAGCAACAAGGAATACAGGAATGGAGACACCTGCTACCAAACAAGGGTAAAGAGCCATGGCACTGCAGAGCTGATGCCTGACAGATCTAAAACCTCCTTCCCTACAACCAAGCCAAACCTGCACCACAGACCAAGCCAGAGCAGAAGCACCCCTGCTCTCTGTTGGGCAGGTTACAGGCACACAAGGTTGTTTCTGTTCAGTGCCAGATGCTGACAGATGAAAATTTCTCACCGTCTTGCAAACAGAGTGAGCCAGAATGGTCTCTGTACCTGTAGCAATGCAACAAGTCCTACGTATATACAAACAGCATCCCTGAGACAACGCTGGGAGGTGTGGAATGGAGTTCTGTGCTAGTGTTTGACACTGAACTGGCTGACAAAACAGAAACAGGACCAGTCTAATTTCATCCTCCATATTTAGGAGATTGAATAAAGTAAAATACACAGTGTAAAAAACTGATAGTTCATCCAAAGTATGATTAACGTGCATACTGTTGTGGTTAGAAGGTGGTGCATTTAACCAAGTTTGACAGGTTTTTTAAATTGTGCTGTCACCTGCTCTTACACTGCTGTCCTGCTGCATTCCAGCAACTGCAGGAGTTCCTGGGTGTACATACAGGAATTACACCAGGGAGTGCTGGAAAGAAGGGGACTTCACAACAGCACCACCACCCCAGACACTTCCCACTGTACCTGGAGCAGGCCTGGTTGACAAGGTCTTGCCGACGAGACTCATAGGCCATTTGGATGAGCTTGTTCTTGTAGCTCTCAGCCAGCATTTGTTGCATGGCAGCTAGGAGACAAAGTGCTGTCAGTTTGGGTCAGAAACGGGTGTCTAGAACAGGCACTCATCTACCACCACCCTCACAATTAACAGTGCCTTCTCTCCCATGTCCAACCTCTCCTTGCTTTTTCTACTTCATTCATTTCAGAGCAGACTCATTCAGCTGCAAGAATCGTAGTTATTACTAAGAAATTAGCTGAGCAAACTCCACTCTGCCTGGGCTTGCATCTCGTCAGTGTTCAAGGAGCCCAGCCACTGTCTGCTGACCCTCAGCTCTGCCCATCCCACTGCAAGTAAACCATCACTGGGGTGACGACACACACACACTCCATTTCCCTTGCAGCCCCTGCAGATCTGTTTGTGGTCATCATGAGCAGCAAAGGCTCCCTAGCACCATCCTTGTTTACCATACGCCTTGTGAACCTGACCAGTTAACACCTACTTGGTACCTCTGACACATGAAGCACTTCGTGTGCTCATATCCAGTCTCACAAACCCCTTGTATGACGTGCTGTGGCTACACAGGGAGTGTAGCTTGCACCAGCAGTGAACTGAAGGTGGAAGCAGTGGCTCAGCTATGGCACATGTGCAGTGCTACCCCCTGCAACTCTGCCCCACTGCACCAGCACAGCAAGAATGTGTGTGTGACAGGGCATCTCCCACGTAATTGTCACCTACACAGTGCATCTCCAGAGGAACCAGGTCTTTCTTGCACCTTACCACCCCAAAGAGTTGTCTGAACTTACAGGCCACTTCCCTTCTGCGCAGATGCTCCGTCTCCTCCTGTGTTATTGCCATCAGCTGTTCCATCCTTATTCTGCCAAACAAACAAGAGCAATTCAGCCACTCCTTCAAACAAACAAACACTATCTCACTTCTCCTGCATCCACCCAGCTCAGAAACTGAAGGCTGGGCAGATTCTCCCTGCCAACTGCTCAGGAAAGCCATGTGCTTAGCAGAGACACAAACGTCTTGGGGATTTCTTGGTAAGGAACCTCTAAGTCTATGCGAGACAACATAGATTTTGCTCAAAACCACGGAGACAATTGCTTCTTAGACTGGAAAGGTGACCTTTCTGAGAAACAGAACATCTATGCAATGTGCACACACCCCCACCAAACACTTTGCCAGTCCCTCCTTTCTCTTGAGGCTTCATGAGCACTTTAAAGCTGATGTAAGTAGCAAAGCTTGCTCAGAGTGTTGGCTGAAGGGCAGCATTGCTTTCAGTGCATTCCTCCTAGGCTGTACACATTACTGGACCATCTCCATAAATGTCTTGCTTTCTAACAGTTGTAGGGTTTGTGTTGGTCCTTGATAGGGGAATACAGGGTTTTGTCCCCAAACTCCTTAGCTAGGACCATTCAGAGATGAAAAAGAGGTGAAATCACCATCCCATTGGGTTTGCCAGACTGGGTAAGATCAGGCACATCGAGTCCAGTGCCTTGCCTCCAATAGTGACCAGAACCAACTGCAGGTATGAGATGAACCACCCCTGACTTAAGGTGGATTCAGACCTGTGGCTCTGAAAGGAAGGTCCCAGCCCTCTTCCCACCTTCTTGCCCCTTTCCTAGAAGAGACTCACCTCTCATTCTCCAAGGATTTCAGAATGTCTGAACTTTGTTTTTGCCTAAGAAAAGAATAAAACAAGAGGTTTTCATCAAGCTGAGAAGGGCATCCTACTCCTGCAGAAGGCAGAAAACGACTTTGCTTCTCATGCACAGAAGAGCAGCTTTAAGCAGGTGGTAACCTTGCACCAGCCCAGTAGAGGATTCAGCAGATCTAGGCAGTGGTAACCTTCAACTATGTAAAATACACACTTGCATGAGGAATTCAAATTTTTTGCCACAGCACTGCAAAACTCCAACAGCACATAGATGTGTGAAACAGATTTTTGAAAGTGTCAAATTCCACTCCCTTTAACTGGGACTCTGGCAGTTCAACACTAAGGCACCTCCTACAGACACTGATTTAACCAGTTCAGTAACACTCAGAAAGGGCAAAATGAACTGCTCAGAATGGGACAAAATAACACGAGCCTCTGAGCGATTGAGATCACTGCAAGACACCCTGGGATCCCACCTCTGGTTCTCCTCCAGCAGCTTCTGGATACGCCCGGTGATGCCTTGCTCCGCTTGCTTCAACTGCTGCAGCAGCTTCAGGCGCTCCTCCTCCAAAGAGCGCTGGTGCTTTGTCAGACCCTCCTCCAGCCTCATCTGGTCCTGGGCCAAAGCAAGAGAGAACCAAAGGAGAACGTGGTCAGCTTAGGAAAGGCAGTGTCTTGCACAGGGCCTGCCCAGAGGAGACCTACCTCTCTCACTGTCTGCAGTATCTCATCCTTCTGA
>NW_010170412.1:0-14263 GCF_000695765.1 Mesitornis unicolor | reverse complement strand
AACAAGCAGAGCATGTTCTCTCTGCCCCATATTCAGGCGCCGCTCAAATTCCAGCTTCTCCTGCATTTTCTTTTCCTGAGAGGAGTAAGAAGAAAGATGAATGCCACAAATCAGGAGACTGCTGGCTCTGCTCCTTTCCAAGCAAGAACAAATTCTGGCAAAAAAAGTGTAAAACAAGGCACAGTAATCCTCTTGACTACAAGCAAGCAAGTCAAATGGCAAACAGGAGGCTTGAGTAGGGAATGGAAATGTTCTCTCCTTAGGAACCCAAAAATTGTGAACTAGAAACTGCTGCTCTCCTTATGACAGTCTCCAAAGTCCCCACAACTCAATTCATAGTCATGAAGCTGAACTCCCTGGGCACCAACCCATACAACCAAACAGCCAATACAAACACCCGGAGGGAACCCAAAATGAAGGCTATGTTCAATTCCAGATGGCAAAGGGAATCCCTTGTCTGAAGACGACAGAGCAAAGGCAGCAGCCAGCTATGAGCAGCTCCAGCCAAAGGGAGAGGTGAACTGCACAACAGGAGCCTCTGGTTATTGCAAAGTGAGCCTTGCATGGGGTAAGAGACAGAGACCGGTGAAATACAAAGAAGAGCAAACTAAAAATGCAGCCAGGTGAGGACAGAAACAAGGAATAGTAGGAGAGATCAGGAACAGTGGCACTACGAGCCAAAGGGCCAAGGTAGGAGTCACAGAGGGGCTGGAGCTGGGGGCAAGGATGTACTAAGCAGCCTCTGCATGGACTGCTCACACATATCTGGCCACCTCGTGAAAAACAAACTGAGCTGTCAGCACAGAGAGGCAAGAAAAAAGCCATCTGGTGCAAAAGCTCCTGGGTCCAACTCTGCAAACACAAACTGATTTAAACTGGAACTGCTTGCTGACGAGAGAGACTGCAGCCCATTGGCTGTGTGTGTCAGACAGGTCAGTCACAGATTCCCCCACGCTTCCACTTGTCCATGAGGAGTGAGCAGCTTTGTGGGGTTTTCTGCAAGAACTCAGTTCTCAAACATTCAGCTTTGGCTGAGAAACTGGATCAAGGGATGAAAAACAAGAAACAGAAGCATTTACAGGTGTTCAGCCTTACCTTCCTCTTTTCGTAATCCAAGAATTTGTTCTGAAAAATAAGCAATATCAGCAGATATTTTACTCCCAGGAGCAATTTTCTGTAGATATCATTAACCCACATTCTATCTTCCCTTAATTGAGTAAAAACATCAACCAAAGGCACAAAAAGATTAACATGGACATGAAGTCCAGTCCCTCGTGCTTCTCCAGGGTCAAAGGAGTTTACTCTGTACTTGTTAAACAGCACAGGGATTGGCATAGCTGGTGATAATTACGTGCCTAGCCTCACCTTTCCCCTATAGGGCTGGACACGTCTAGCACTTGGCTGGGAATCATAGGGTTCTTCTGCAGTTTGCTGCCCTCCCAAAATATATGTGTTACCACACTACACACACCGTGTCACACTGTCACCGGTGTCCCTTAGTAAATCACTGCATTCCAGGATGGAGACAGTCCTTTGCAGTGGTAACACCATCCTCAGCTCCCAGGAAGGAGACGAGCCACCCACACACACAGTGCTACGCCTGGTTCTGGGCACTGCCGCTCTCTTGATCCCAAAAGACACATCTCATGGGAGGGAGGCGATGAGGGATGATGTGCTAAGGGCTGTGAGATCCATTGATGGAGCAGAGAGACAAACCCAAACCCCTCTCACACAACTTCACACGCAGTGGAGCCTCACCTGCCACTCGCTCTCCTCCTCCAAGTACTTATGCACTGCCTTGTCCATCCCGTCCACTGATGTTCCTCCTCCATCACTCTCCAGTGTGGGGAGTAGATACTCCGAGGGAGGGTAGTACGGAATTCCACACTCTGGAAGGTAGCAGACACAAAACAAGAACATTTGGTGCTAAAATTCCTCCTTGGCAGCATGGCCGAGGGTTGGCTGCTGTGTGAGACTGCTTCCAACTGTGCTCCCTCTCCCCACACACAGAGCAGCACCCAAAAGAGCTCCTTCAGCTCAGGGAGGCTTAACAGCAAGAAGCTTGTTGTCTGTCCTTTGTAGATGCAAGCTTTGAACACATCACAGTCCCCCAGGTTCTCACCACCATCCACAGGCTCTCCTCACTCACCTTTGCAGAGGAACTGCTGAATGGACTCTGTGCCTGCACTGCAAACATCAGGCGATGGGTAGGTCATGGAAGAGGCATCCAGGGTCAGCGCCTCCAAAAGAGAACACACAGAGCTCCAGGTTATTCCGATGGCCCAGTCAGAGCCCATCTGCAGCTATCCTTGCAGGTCCTCAAATTTTCACTTACGGAGGGATAACTTCATGTTACCCTAAATCCTGACATAAATACCAGTTTGTATTGACTTTCTGCTGAGTGTTCAATGCTGTTCAGAGGTGACTCTGCTTGTCCCTTATTTGGGAGCTCCTGAGCTGGCCCCTCAGTGGAACACCCCCTCATGCAGATGTGTCTAAGTACAAGAGGGCACAGCACTTCTCAACTACAGGAATTTTCTCCTATATTTCAGTGTGCTGGAGCCCTCAAGCATGATGCATGGGAGGAATGGTGATACACAGGGCACAGAGGATTACCATAAAGAATGAGTGGAAGGACACTTGCTGTTTTGTCCTACTGTGGCCACCAAAAGGACCTAATGTTGCCTCCTGTGGAGAAGGACATAGCAGGAAGGCCTGGAAAGGGCTTTATGAAGCTTTATCAAGCATGGGGGAGCAAGCTGCACAGATCCCTCATCTCAGAGACTGCCTGCAAGAGATGTGAAGCCTAATGTTGTGTGTTGGAGACAGAAGAGCATCTATTCACATCCTCCATGCTGGTGTCTGAGTCAGCCCTGTTGCCTGACATTTAACAGTTTAGTACTGACAAGTCTGGCAGCCAGAAGGTAACACATCCATAAAAATCTTGATTACATTTTGAATGCGCACTCCAGGGAGCCAGAAACCCACAGAGCCTGATAATGAGTCACAGATCTGTCACGGCAACAGAGGCGAAAACCTCATCGGAAACATCCCAGCTGCTCATTGAGAATCAGCCTTGGTGGAAAGCGGCTGAGTCAACCTAAGCCCCCCCTCCATGCTCTCAGAGACAGCCCTGGCAGGTAACACCTCGGGCTTTGCTCCCTGTGGATTGCATCTGCCATTAAACCACAACAAAAAGAGATCAGAAAAGACCAAAGCAGGAAGAGAACACAAAAGCTATTTTGGACACCACATAGCCTTGTTACAATGCCCCCCAGCGTGTCCTGACCGAACCCTAAAAATTCACTTTCTATGCTAAATTTATTCTCGTATTGAGCAAGTAGGAAGGGAAGCAGCCTGCAGCAGAATAAACAGCCTGTGAAGGGGGGAGATGGACGTGGTCGGCTGGGTGTGTACCTCCAGAGTGCGGATGTGAGCCAGCACCCGGGGCAGCTCTTGCAGCTCATTCTCACTGACATCCAGAGAGCGCAAACTCCGCAAGCCACTCACAGTAGCTGGCAGCTCCTTCAGCTTGTTACCTAGAGAGAGAAAAAAGCCACTTAGTACCACGTAACCTTTCCAAAGCAGGACCCAGAAAGTTCATCTGCTAGAACATCAAACCATAATCACATTTATGACTCATTTGCTATACTCTACCACAGGGATGGGGCTGTCATGGGTCACACGAGGACTCCAAAGGCTGCCAATGCCCACTGAGGGAAATAGGGATCAAGATCTACTTGCATGCAGCCCCAGTGCACAGGTCCAGCAGCAGTTCCTCATGTCAAAACGACCTTCTCAGCTGAGGTCACTGCTGCAGGCTGGATCTGTGCTCTTTAGCAGGAGAATATTTGTAACGTGGAGTCTTCCTCCCTTTGGTGTAAGTATGAGAGATGGGAGAAAGGGGGGACTGCACATCTAGGGGTCAGAGGCCAGGTGCTGCAGACAGATACAGCAATGAACTGAGCTGCACTTCCAAGTTCCTCGCCCTCCAATTCCTTCCCTGGTTCAGCAACAGGTCCCTGTAACAAAGTCTCCTTTTTCTCCCAGATTTATATCACTGCATATCTGAAAAATGCCCACGAGTCTTGAAATGAGGTACGGTTTTGACTTTCGTGTTAGGGCTGTGCAAACCTGGCAGGGCTCACAGGACTGAGCTCTGGGTGTTGGTGGACTTAACAGTAATTCAGTTTACCTGTGCTGACTGCTCTGCTTGCTTTACTGAACTGCTTCTGCCAAAGACCTACTACGTTCCTTACACCTGAATCTGCATAGACAGACTTCTTAGGTTGGTCTAAATCATTATCCAGAGGGGGACAAACCCTGGCCTGGTGCTCCTCTTGCAGGGCACACACCACACTCCCAGCTCGAGGAGGGTCTCATGCTCCCGTGTGCCTCCAGTCCACCCGACACTCCTCGCCGCAGGGGCTCTGAAATGCCCACGTGCAGGCACACAAGGAAGCTTTCAGCTGCTGAGATCGGCCAGGACGATCCAACAACCTCTCCTTTGAGAAAAGGCAGTGGGCTGAATGAGAACATCATCTGGACCAAGTCTGACCCATTTTCTGCTTAGATGGCTTCTCCTGCCTTGCCAACTGTTTGAATTCAAATCTTTCTTGTGTTCTTTCTTAGCATTCACAGTGTAAACCATTTGGTGCCTGCCTTGGTTGAAAGGAATAATTACTAATGCAGCTCAACACGACCCAGATAATAAATGGAGCTTTGCCCAGAGCACCAACAAGAAACATGCGCCATACCTTTCACATTGAGCATCTGGAGCTGGGCAAGGTCTCCTACAGATTGTGGAAGACATTTTAAAAGATTCCTTTCAAGGTTTAGGACCTATGGTATTAACAAAAAAGATATTCTTTATGCAAGTCTCAGGTCTTCTACACATCTACGCTGTTGGGACTATTTTCAGGCCCAGAAGGACAACTTGAAATAGGTTTTAGACAGTATTTTCCAGGTTAAAATATTTATTTTCCAGAAGCTCTGGATACAGGGTATGTCTAACTACCAAAATCAGTGAGAAACCCCATTCACAACAGCAGCAGCAGGTGCTGAACCCAGATGCAAGAACTGGGAAGCAGAGCGTCCTCCCCTCCAGGGCAGCGCTCCCCAACCCCGGCTCCAACAGGGGAGCAGTGACTGAACCTAACGCTGCGCCCCAAGCAGAAGGGACCTTCAGTGTGTACTACAGCACACTGCACTGAGTTCTCAGCACAATCACAGCAGGAAGAACGGTAAAACCTGAACATTTTGGTAAATCAACGGGCTCCAGCTTTGCTTGGTCACTGCTCTTGCTGGGTAGTGGGAGCCGTTTGGACTGACAGCTCTTGCACTAAACTGAGTCTGTATAATTCAGCATGCCTGCTCTTCTGCTCTTCTCCTGCTCTCCCTCTCCAACAAGCCAGTTCAACAGCAACAGCCAAGTCAATGAGGTAGATCTGACATTCTGAGGGCCATCATTTAAGTTGTGATTGATTAAAAACAAACAGCAGTAACCCCGTATTCGTGCTGTCCACTAACATGCTCTTTACAGACACTTGGGATGCAGCCGCAAATCTTTTACCTGAAGAGACGTCAGCTGGCCAATATCAGCGGGAAGCGATGCCAGCTGGTTGTTGTGCAGGTCTAGAACCTGAAGAGGAGATGATTTCATCAGACAAGGTTGGGAAAAGAAGTCATGGTGCAAGAATGAAAGGTCATGAATTACCTAGCAATGAAAAGGACTTCCCTTCCAATGGGGTTTGATAAGTGGCTTAAGTTTACAAGGAGTTACAGGCACTTAATTCTTGTAGGTCTTTTGAAAACTCAAGCCTTTATACATCGATAAATAAACAAAAGACCAGGGAGAGCAGTGACACCAAGGGAGCTGTTCCACAAAACTGCATGAGTCAACTGGGTAAATCATTGCCATGGAGCCAGCCTGGCAGAAAAAGACATCTTCTGCAGGATCAGTGAGCTGAACTGCTCCATGGGGGCTGAACTGCTCCAACACCAGCACTAGCACAGGCAGAGGGCAGGACTACACCTGGAGACCTCCCTCCACGGGGAGAAGTGACTGCTGGAATGACTCTGCCTCTTGTGGAACCACAGCACGAAGGTGGTGGAGCTGAAAGCCCTCAGCATTTACGTGACAGATACAGTCACACAGCCCCATCTCACATGGTCACCCATCACCAGTTTCCTTCACATTCAACTGTCCCACCAGTGCAGAAGAGAGATGGACCTACCCCACAACAGACTCAGCCCTGACTGGAGGATTACGAAGAGGAGAAATGAGTCCTGGGACTGATTATGATTTTACACAAACTGCTCAGTGACTGCTAACTGTCTACCTGGGAGGCAGACCTAGGAACGGCAGGTTTCACACCGTGTTACTGATTCTCAGCAAAGACAGTTGGGCAGAAGGGATCTATTTGGGCTAGTGTGTTTTAATGCAGCTAGAATGCAAGGAAAAGAGGCTGCAGATTGACTGCTAAGAATCACAATTACCTTCACAGTTATGAGACTTAGGAGGCTGCAGGACTTTGGAACTAAAGATGTCAGATTATTCGTATGAATAATCAGCACCTGAGGAGGAAAAACCTCATTGAATCACGAGCACAAGAGACATTGCTGTCTAGAACAAGCACATTTGTTGAGATTTAATTGCATAGGCTCAGTATCTTACTCAGTATCATATGAAATATTAAAATAGTAAATGGATTTTTCATAGAAGGTCAAACATTTAACATGAGATCTAAACAACAGCCCAGCTCCTTACATGAGAAACATCATTAGCTAGGCTTAGCTAGAAACAGCCATCTCATCTTTCTGAGAGAAAGTCAGCCCTAAAGCACACAAACAGGATTAGCCCTACCCAAACTGCTTTCTGTGTAGTACTGTACGAGTAGCCAAATTCATTACAAGCAAACTTCTTCAGAAGCAGCACATAAACAACCACATACAGTCATTTCAAACACAGCAATAATACTCAAGCATAGCACTAGAATTATCTAATAACTTCTGATTGCAACGTTACCTTTTTCTGCAAGACTTTACAAGTTGCAAAGGCCCCATAAGGAACCTAAAAACAATTAAAAACAGTTGTGTCAGACTTTCAAGATACAATCTTTGTAAGCACTTCTACAGTATCCACCTGTACAGTGTGAATAACGAACTTTAATGAAAATGCAAGTGATACTTCAAATTACTTGCCCCTGGTTTTGGCCCAGTATTTCCCAGTTAGCTTCCATTTAAACAGCTTGCAGTGGGTCTCCACAACACAACAGTGTTGTGCGTAGCACAGAACCGACCAAAGTTTAGGCAGAAGCCCAAGTCTTGCGTGATTTAATATTCCACGTGCAGATGACTCAAGAGTTCAGGCCTATTTTCAGTTAGTCACCATACAAATGTATTCCATGGTTTTGCAACCTCAGCAAACGCACTGCAGTGAGCTAAGTGGGGATGGTGAGCAAGAGGCAGGACTCAGCGTTCTCAAAAGTGCAAGGCTCTGCAGGAGAGGGGCAGTCTGAAAAGGGATACGCCAGCAAATTCAGCCCATGCCAACCAAGGTGAGCACTGTGACCTGCTCTGCAGCATGGAAGCAGCATCAGCCAAACCCTTGTCCAGAGTTTAAGACCAAAATGATGGCTCACTTTTTTATTGAAAGAACAAAGGCTAAAAAGAAACAGCAAGACAGAGTTTCTTGGTACCAATCCAAAAGGAGCTGCTGGGGATCCAAGAGCAGCTGTGGCTGTGAATGGGGCTGGCTCAGCACTGTCTGTCACCCTTTTACCCAGACTGGCTCGCAGACTGTCCCACACAGCTCACAAACCTACACGCAAGATGCTGTTGGCTTCTGATCTTGGAACAAAACATCCCAAAGTCTCAGCAAAGCCACTTCATCCCAAATCTCTCCCCAGAAAGCAGTGCAGTATCTATAAGCTTGCTTGGCAAAGGCATCCTGCGGCAAAAGGTTACACAGGTACCAACATTTTAGAAACATGAGCCAATGAATAAAAACTGAAAGTGAAATATAGACAGGCTTCTGTTTAACAGGGTTGCCTGGCTGCCAGAATGAAAAGCTGTGTCTCCTCTGAAAGCCTGGCAATCTGTCACTAACGGCTCACACTTCAGCAGACAGCTTATTTCTAATTTAGTTGGCTGCCATAAAAGAAGCCAAGCTGGAAGTGAGATTCCTATCCTTAACCAGCAGCCTGGAACCAGAGATTTTCATTTATACAGAAAAATAAGTGCAGGTGTCAGACTTTGTAGCTCTAAGATTAGAAACAGTCAGCCTTTGGTGAACAAATTCCCTTATGACTTGCAAAATTAGGCCATGAGGTCTCAAACTAGGGTCTTATTAAGATACTGGTGGAGAGTATGAGACTACTTCCCATCTTGAGGATGCCCTTCCCATCTTGTCAAATGAAAAAAGGATTCCCAGGACAGAAATGCTGTCAAAGCATCAGGCAGGACTGGCAATCTCCCACCAAAAAATGCAGAAGCCCTCACCTGAAAGCCACAGCTCAGCGGACATAGGAAGAAGCACACCAGCACCAAGGCCATTTCTGTCTCGGGGCTCACAGACACAATGCTAAATCTGACAGCAACAGAGAACTCAGACCTGTGAGCAATACTGGATGTTGTAGGGAACGTACCTCTGAGAGCTCACACTTGGATATGTCAAGAACTTCATCAGCACCAGCTTCTTTTGCCTGCAGAGGGAGGATAGGCACCCAGAGAATTAGAGCATGCAGACACACACGGCCTCCTGCTGCACACTGACTACACTGCTCAACTGACCCCTCTCCAGACAATGTCACAGCTGTGTAATGCAGTGACAACGCTAGAAGCAAAAGGTGTGCTGCTACAACTGCAGCAAGCAAAAGCAACCGGGAAACCAAACTGCGGAAAAACTCTTTCGGTGCAATGAATTAATTTCTGCATGAAGAACCAAAGCACAGCCAAATTCTGCAAGGATATGGAAAGGAAATGATGGGTTCTCAAGAGAGGCACTTCCTAGGAACAACAGCAGTGCCACCCTAGCCTGTAAGGAGCCTGCTGTGTCGCTGGGATGTCTCACCCAGCAGATCAACCTTCTTCTGAACTGCACCCAGAAACCAAAATAACCTGCTATCGCCTTTTTGCTTCCCTGGGACCTGCAGAGCCAGCTCTGCTGTGTAAGAAGGAGCAAGGACTCAGTGCTTCTGCACAGATGTGGTTTTCCATGTTCAAATCTACATCCAATGCAGTTGCTAACAGCACTGACACTGGACAAACCTCACCGTGAGCAGCGTTGCACCTCTGGAATTCTTTTCTTAAGTAAAAGGTACTGCACGAGGTAATAAAACTTGCTTGTTAGTGCCTCTGTTAAGTCTTCAGAACTGGGTATCTGACCCTAAACTAAACACATGCAATACAGAACTAATCCTAGGAGGGACAGACTAAGCTGTCCTTCCCCAGCCCCACGGGAGCTGAAGAGTGACCCTCCAACCGAATACATTCAGTAAAACTGGTTTCACTATTGGTACATAACAAAGCCTTCCTTTCCAAAATACCCTACAGACATCCAACAGGCAGAATTGTGTCAGTTTTAAAATGCAGGTGCCTCTGGAGAAGAGCACAGCAGATCCCCTATGCCAGCACTGGTCTACAGCTCCTACAGCAGAATAGGTGAAATAATTCCAAAGAAGATTGGTTTCTGAAAGCAAACATTAAATCTGTGGGTGCTGGAAGGAAGGCAGCTCTGCTGACCTCACTGGTACAACAGCAACCTGCTGAGAATCTACCCCAGAGGATCCTGGCTAAACCCTAGTCCAGGAAAACAAACACCAACATCTAACAAGTTGATCCTTTAAATGACAAGAGGAAACAAAATAATAATGAGAAACAAAAGAAAGGCACAAGGAAAGCCAAGTATGGTGGGAAAGGGGATGCCACAGGTTCCTGGGTAGGAAAAGCAAAGTGGGAGATGTGTAAGAGTGAAGAGGCACAGAGGAGAGCAGAGGGATGGGGTCCCAGCTTTAACCCCAGGCTGGCGGGGACGGGGGTGGGGACGTAACGTGGAACCACAGCGGCAGAGAGGGATGGAAGTGGCATGAAGGGAACCTGTGGATGGGAGGGCTAAGGGAGGTGAGGAAAGCAGGAATTCCCTGATGTACACTAGGATGACAGCCTGCTGTCTCAGTGAGATCAGTAACACAATTACTGGTAACGCAGGGGACGTACCAACTCCCTTGGCATCCAGGAGCAGGCACAGAGACCAGACAAGACCTCGACACTGCTTACCAGGCACATTTGGTATTCAAGGCGCTTCCGAGCATCATCGCTGGGTTTCTTCTTACGGAAGAAGAGTGGCATCTTTAGTTTTGACTACAGCTCTGTCCCAGTGGCACAAACGATCAGCGTAAATGAAGGCAGAGGAATCCTGGAGTGTGTGTTTGCTGGGGAGCCTGGACCACGAAACTGCGCTCTAATAAATGGAAGGAAAAAAGAGAAAAATTAAAAAATCACTGTCTCTGCAATTTGCTTTGTTTAAGACCTTCTCTGCTTGATCAAACAGGCAGATCCCAGCACACCTCCATGGTGGGAGTGTTAACACGAGCCGCAAGATCACTGCTGTGTCTCTGAGATGGGTTGATTGCCTCGGTCATCCCTGTGCAAGATAAATTAAGTCAAGCTGGAACATGTACAGAGAAAGGTCATTGAGTCATCAGGAAAACGCAGGGCCCACTCTAGGCTAAGAACTAAAAAAGCTGTAACTGTATCAAGACATCAAGCACCAGGGACAAAACCCAAACTATTTAAACTCAAAAGACCATCCTGGCACAGTGAAAGAAACTGTAAAATGTTCTAGAACAAAGCTAGGCTGGAAATGTGAAAAACTCCTAATCCTGAGAGCAGCACAGCTGCCTGCCCCTGCCAGGGCAGGTGAGAACAAACAAGACCCCAGTGCAGCCAAAACACAGGGAACTGTTTGCAAGGGACCTGATGATCACAGCATACGCAGAGCCCTCTCTGGCACATCACACAGCCCATCCCAGCCACTTCCCGGGACGTCACAGGAACCCCAGATGGGCACCAGCATTGGGATGCACAAAGTCAGCTTTAGGGCTTGTCTCAAGGCAACAAACCACACAATTCATTTGCTTTCCAGGCAGAAGCAGAGATGCACAGGAATATCTTCCCCGTTTTAGTCACACAGTGACTAAAGATTCTGCTTAAACACCTAATAGCTTAAAGACAGATTTTTAACAGTCTTACAAAGCCAAACCGATTTCCAACAGTCTAATAACTGCCTGCAAAGCCCAAAGAATCCAACTCCAGAAAAATTCTGACTACAAACCAGTCAATTGCTGCTGCCCCAGTCAGGGTGAGCTACCTGCCCTCCTGAGCACTTAGGTGCTTCTCCCAGGCTGTGTCCCCCCAGGCCAGGTTGCCAGACTCCATCCTTGGCTTAGGGGGCAGCCAGACCTTCCCCAAAACGGTTGTTCGAAGGACTGAGAGCCGGAGAGTGTCCTTCTGTTAATTCAACTGGACCGCACGCAAAGACACCCGCTGATTCAAGGGTAAAGGGAAGGGAAGTTGAATGAGAGAGGAAAGCGTGGATGGCAGGAGGATGTCTGGGGAAATCAGGACTGGAGGGGGTGAAGGGGTAACAGAAACCAGGCAGCTCTGGGAGAGGACTCTGACTCAGCAGGGGAGAAAAAGGGAGTGTGTTGGCAGAATTTGAGGGAAGGGCAGAAAGCCAAGGCCAGACAAGAAACAGGGAGACCAGCTGGTAATTTGACAAGTACCAGTTGGGATGCTGGGAAAAGAGAGATGGGGACAAGGTGAGCAATAAAATCAAGGATAACAGGGGTTAATCTCAGGCTGCACGTGAGCAGAGGGCAAGAACTGGCAATGCAGAAAGTGTCTGAGCTGGGGCTGCTGGTGAACAAGGGCCCACAGAGGGAGCTGACGCAGGTGGGACTGAGTCTGGCTTGGTGACAAGATGGGATGAGATGAGAGAAGAGCGACAGTGAGACTTGAACTGGCTGGGGAAGGAGCATTGGGAGGAACCAAAAGAGCCACGATCAGCACTGCAGGGCACAGGGGGTGGGCCCAGGCAGGAGCTACGGCTGCCGAAAGTCCATATCAAGACTGGGAGTTTCACTTTGCAATAACTTTTTAAAATCTTGTTTTCATAAGCAATTTTTAAACCAATACCAAAGTGTCAATACTCGCCCAGTTCACCAGTAAATGGCTCAGCCATACACTACAGTTCAGTGCTCAGGGAAGCTCACGTGTTGTACACAAGAGAGATGGTTCTCTGCCAGCTCAGTGCCTACAAACTGGTCTCCAACTGCACTGAGCAGCACACAGCCACAGGATACGGTTCCCTGCGCGCGGAGATCTCTGCCAAAAACCACACAGAGCTTTGTGTAGACAAATCCTTAGCGAGAAAGGAAAATACAACTTCAGTTGAAATGCATCCACGCAACTACTTTTCATTTCAGTCCAGAAACGAGGAGGCAAAGATGTCCCCTGCTTGGCTGCGCTGTTGGAGCACACTACAAGACACAGCAGAAGGTGACTACAAACTCATCTGCTGTGTTAGAACCAAATCCGAACAGTTTCACGGCTCCTTCCCTGCCATGCCACTTTCTGCTGTCTTTTTAATAAGGTCAGACTCCTGAAATGCCCCTCAGGCTCATGGGAGGAAGAGCAAAAATGCCGAAGATTAAGCAAGAAGGGAAGCTGCAGTCTGGAGGTGCAGGAAAGCAATCAAGGGCCTTAAGGAAGGGGCAGACATCCCATCATGGATAGGAACAAAAGGAAATTTACAGCTGCAAAACAAGGACAAGGGTGCCTGCAGCAAGATATCCATTACTTTGGTGACCATTTCCAGCTCTCTGCTGAGGCCTGACGCATCCCCTTGTCCTGTCTCACCTCTCCCCATTACAGCCAGACACCTTGTATTCGTCAGGCAGACACCGGAAAATCATTATTTAATTTTCACCCAAGAAAAGACATAAAGACACGAAGGCTGACAGACACACAGCTGAGCAAGACAAGAATCGTCTCGGAGGTCAACAGATGAAGGATCAGAGACTGCTTAAACAGACTGAATGGCCTTTAAATGTCAAAACTTGCCTTAGTGAAAAGATGTGTCAAACCTCACCCAGCAAAGCTGTACCTGTGTGTGCAGTAACAGGAAGGACCTTTGGCACGTGACCGTATTTTATATGACGTAATTTTTATTTATTAAGTTATTGAAAGAAGCATCTCTAAGTCCTGGACAGGACCCGCCCTGCAGTCCGTGAGCATCCATGAATGGCAAATCCCTCCATGAGCTGCAAACCCCGCGTCCCTACGGATGCCAGCCGCTGGTCTTGGCAGGCACCCGCTCTGCCCTGCTCAAGCCACAGCAACACAGGGCGAGAAAGGGCAGAGGAATAAATGAACGTCCACTGTGGGATTTACAGCCTGCAGCTGAGAACAAAATAAAACCAACTCCCTAATTTTACAAACAAACATAATCAAAGCAAAACAGCAACACTGCTGTATAAAAAGACCCAAACCCCAATTCTTTATAGACATTCTGGACATCATGTTTAGGGCATGGCACTGTAACAGACAAGACAGGGGTCTGGAAAGAGGCAAGATTTTCTTTTTTCCAGGCAGACACGCTCAGGAGCGCAGCAATGCAGCAGTGAGCCAGCACCGGGATCCGAGCAGGGCTCCTGCAGAGATGCTGCCTGTCATGAAGGACGGAGCTGTCACCAGACACCTCTCAGGCAGCGGGTCCTGCCCACCGAGAGGAAGGTTATAAAGGGACTAACAGGGGCAAGCTCTGCAGCCCGATATGCACTGGAACAAGAGTCAGGTAGGAAACAGAAGGCGAACTGCAGCTTTGTAACTTACTCTCCCTCCGCACATTTGCTCTCTGCGCTGGAGAGCTGCCATGACAGTTGCACCACCTCCTGTAACAATCAGGTTCTACTCGATCCTGTCAAGGACCTCCCTGGCACTGCCCAAAACAAATCTCCTCAAATCTCCCCTCTTCTAAACCAGCTCCAGCTCTGCCTCTCAGTCCTATCTCTCCCTTACTGTCACTACTCTCTTCTTCTTCTTCTCTTAGGGACTCCCTGCAGTGTCCCCCTCCCAGGTTGCACACAGCTTCCAGTGCTATCTTTCTCGGTCCTCCTCTTCTTTATTCTGTTACCAGCCAGACCGGAGCCGTTCTGTGCCCGAAGCCCTGAGCGCCGCCAGTACCGGCCCCGACACCTGA
>NW_010170411.1:0-833 GCF_000695765.1 Mesitornis unicolor | reverse complement strand
AGTGGGAGGTGTCCCTGCCCATGGCAAGGCGTTGGAGCAGATGATCTGAAAGGTCCCTTCCTACCCAAACCACCCTAGGAGTACAGACTCATACAGAGAGTTGATAGTATAGATATATAGTATACATCCACCCCCCCATGACATATCTACAGCCCAACTTGGAGGACCCCTGTCCTGACCTGCAGAAGGGTCTGATCAGCATCACATTTTGGGTTCTTCACTAAATTTGGCCACCAAGTTTCAGACGCCAAAATCTGTCACTGGATGTGACATCTTTTCCATTCCCATCACAGATCAGGAGCGAGCTGGGACAAAAGTAGAGGCTTTGTGTTGCTTCTCAGCTTGGCTCTATAATATTCGCTCGGAAACGTTTAATTCGTGGCGCTGGAAAGCCGGTGGTGAGCTTTAAACCCTTGAATTGTGGTGCTCTGAATGCATGGCTGTTTTCAGTATTTCTCCCTTTGGCAACTTGGAAGTGATTAGCTGAAACAAATGCAGGGACCAAGAGGCCAGGGCTTTTATCCCCTATCCAAAGCAGCCAGAACACCTGATCCACTGAAACATTTTGATAAGGCAAGAGCTACTGCAGTGGAATTATAATGACCAGATAAAGACTTCAATATACCATGGTAACCAAACCGCAGCCATTTATTATATTGTCAAATAGATCCCTTTTCCCTTGAAACTTGCGGAACTTCTAATTTAAAATAATCTATTTCCCTGTATGGGATCTACCCCAGCAGGCATTTTTCTAAGCAAGGGTCATTTTGAGTAGGAGTCCCTGGAAGTTTCGTGACCTGGCAACGTGCTCCTCTGCTGCGGGGCTCACCAAA
>NW_010170410.1:0-1570 GCF_000695765.1 Mesitornis unicolor | reverse complement strand
CTGCAGGGGGATTGGACTAGATGGCCTTTAATGGTCCCTTCAAACCCAAACTATTCTATGTGATTGTATTAGCACCAGGGAAGGAGACACTAGAGGCCTTCCCAGGTCAGCACTGCAGCAGAGCAGTCATGGATGCTTCCCACTCTATAGCAATGTTGTTGGTAAAAATCCGGAAGTACAGGTCTCAGTCTCCAGACAGCTGAAATTTTGCAGTTTCAGCACCTGGTTTGTTTATTTGCAAGACTCCTCACACTTCTGTGACACAAAATTCCAGGCAAATAGTAGAGTAATATCTATTTGTAACACTTTTATTTCCTCTGTTTGTGGAAGTGTCTGATTCATGTCCTTAAAGTCTAACCTTGGCATCTGAAGCCCTGGAGAATAGGTTTGCAGACATGCCCCATCCATGCCTGCAGTACCTGGCTCTGTGCTGTGTCTGATGGCCCAGGGAGATGGTGCCTTACACACCTCTGTCCTCTACACTGCTTTTGTCCATATTTCTTGGATCTATGCTGTGCTGCACTTGGAATAATGGGACCAACTTGGCACCTAAGCATCTGGAGCCTTCCCTCAAAATTTGTAATAAAATGTAATATCTATAAATATAGCATGACAAAACAATAATCCATGATTACTTGGTCAAGCAATTGCCTGACTTGTGATAAAACCTGCACTTATTTTGAAGAAAGTCTATGTTTTTCAGCAGGCTTTTCACTCACAACATTAAGAAGTTGTTCTGAAAAAAAGAAATGTCATCAGAAAGAAAGTACATCTACCTTGTTCAGGTGATATCTTTTTCTGAGCTGCTGCTGACCCTGAGCAACTCTTAAAAAAGAAGGAAGCTGATGTAACTCCCTGTAACAAGCAGGGTAAATTTAAGTTCAAGCAAAGCTGAGAAATAGTGTTAGCTCACTTCAATGGTTATGTCCCAAAAGGTGAAATTCAGTTTTGAAAAATGTATTTTTCATTTTCATGTCGGGATACTACAAAGATGAAGTTACAGAGAAAGAAAGAAAAATGCATTTTCTTCAGATTCTGGCCATTCATTTAAGGGGTTTGGGGATATGGTGTGAGCACAGCTGGGATTTAGCAGGACTGTGAAGTACCTCGGGTCAGAGAAGAGACACCTAAATGTATGTCTAATGAAAACATTGCCACTCTGTGGGGATGTCTCCCACGAAAACCTCGTCCGTCCTCAGTTTTTTATAGACTGTGGCTGGAAAGGGGAGGTGTTATGGTTTAAGCATTACCAGCCTGAAAGGGAAGCACTGGTGGTGACTGTAGGACCCTGGAGGATCTGAGACCATTACTGTTCCCTCCCCTTTCTGGCCAGTCTATTAAAAAATGAGGCTTTTGCGGGCTTTTCCTGGTTTCCTGGGCTGCTTCCTGTCGCATCTGTCTTTTGCGGTCTTTTCCTGGTTTCCTGGGCTGCTTCCTGTCGCATCTCGGGACGGCTGGGGTTACCTCCACGTGCTCGGCAACTTCCACCACCATCCGCTCCCGGGACCGCTGTGGTCCCTGGTGCCGAGTCACAGCAGGCACAGCAGCCACGAGGCACTGCTCGGACACT
>NW_010170409.1:1223-1785 GCF_000695765.1 Mesitornis unicolor | reverse complement strand
GTTGTAGGAGTCGCAGGCATTTCGTGTGCGTTTTCCCTGCCCGAGCTAGAGGACACAATGAGAATGATTTTAAATATGTCTCAGGCAAGGTGCTTATTTGCCCAGCGTGTGTACGCGGCACAGCTCGCTCCCTGCGTGCTGCGGAAAGCCCTACCATTTTCCCCTGCCATGATTAATAGGATTTTTAAAGCTGTTCCTTTTCTGAGAGAAAGGGGGGGGAAAAAACCCTCGCAGGTACAAAGGGCAGCACCGATCTGACGGCTTCTGCTTGCAGCGAGCACAAAGAAATCGAACCCGAAAGGTTGGGCTTTGCTTGGCTGAGCGAGCCGGTGCCGGGGATGCCAGCGTGAGCTTTGCTGGGGTGGCCGTGCCCCCGTCCCTGTCCCTTGGACCCCCAGGCATCAGAGCAGCGAAGGGGAAACTGAGGCAGGAGCTCAGGGAGGGCCGATTCACATCCGTGCCGGGACGGTCCCTTCTCCATCACCCCCAGCGCCCGTGGTGGGACGGGAGCCGTGGCCGGTGACCCGGTGTCACGTGTTGTTCGCTCCTTCCGCAGGCCGCA
>NW_010170409.1:0-1203 GCF_000695765.1 Mesitornis unicolor | reverse complement strand
GCTCCCGCCCGCACCGGGGGCCATGTCGTCCTCCGACGAGGAGACCCTGAGCGAGCGCTCGTGCCGGAGCGAGCGGTCGTGTCGGAGCGAGCGCTCCTACCGCAGCGAGCGCTCGGGCAGCCTCTCCCCCTGTCCCCCCGGGGACACCCTGCCCTGGAATTTACCCCTCCACGAGCAGAGGAAGCGGAAGAGCCAGGACTCGGTGCTGGACCCGGCCGAGAGGGCGGTCGTCAGGGTGGCAGGTAAGGCTGTTGTGCAGCGGGGATGGGCAGATGGGGGTGCCCAGGCTCCCCCCATCATGGTTGAGATGCTCTCAGGGTCATCCCTGTACCCCGCTGCTCTCCAGGGAGCCTGGGGATGGGGATGGATGAATGGGGTGGATGGGATGGGTGGATGTGGCCTTTGGTGGCCGAGGGCTGGGGTGGCGGTGGGGCCCTGCGATGGCTTTGTCCTGTCTGGGCAGGGCTGGCCGGGTGTTGTTTGTACCCTCAGCACTGGGGTTAAGGGATGACTGGGCACCTCCACCGCTCCGGTTGGGTGACATTAAAACGCTTAATTAAGGCTAAATGGCTCCTTGGTGGAACAATGCCCTTGACCAGACTCCTGGAGGAATTTGCCCGAGGATATTTGGGATTTGCTCATGGAGCCGGGGCTGCTCCTTTGCCGTAGTGGTGCCAGCCCCATCGCGGTGGTCACTGGAGGTCCCTGCACTGCTGCGTCGTGGGGGGAGACCCTGCTCCATGCATCCCCTTGCCCCCATTGCCACCACAGTGCCCGCCAGCTGCTGTCACACGCCGGGGAAGGGACAGGGATGGGAAGGAGAAACAAAGACAGGGATGGACCCACCATGGCTGATGGTTTCTTCTCTAAGAGCGGGTTGATGGGGCTGGCGGGGACCCTACATTGGGGCCACCGAGGATGGAGGATGGAGGGGAAATGGAGCGAGGATGAAAGAGGATGGAGTGAGGGATGGATGGGGGATGGAGGAGCTTTGCTCAGGGTGGTGGCCTCAGGCACCTGAGCTGGGATTTGCTTCTTCACCCCAGACAAACGCCTGTTGGGGGCTTTGTTTTGCGGCTTCAGGGTCTGTCCCCTTCTCCCCACACCCCAGAGGCCTTTTATTTGCTCCTGCTGGAGAAAACAGGGATTTGGGGCCACACCAAGAGGCCTCTGCTGAGATCTGACCGGGCCATTCCCGGCTGC
>NW_010170408.1:616-1134 GCF_000695765.1 Mesitornis unicolor | reverse complement strand
GTTGCTCAGGGGCCCGGAGGTGCTGGGCCCAAACGTGCTGAGTAAGTCTAAGGAGGGGTGACACCACCCCGCATGTCCCTTGAAATGTCCTCTCAGGGAGCAGCAGTGCTTGGGAGCACGAGAATCTCGGCAGATCTCGGCAGAGCGCAGCCAGTCCCCATCACAGCTTTTCCCTGTGGCCAGGGGCCACCCTCCAGCTGCCGGGCAGAGACTTACAGAGACCGTGAAATCTCGGGGGGCACTGCTGACAGTCCCCACTGGAGAGGCCATCTGGGTGGTGTGCTGTATGGTGATGGCTGTCGGTTGTATTTGTGTGGGCAACCGGATCAGCACCTCGCTCCGAGAGCCTTGGAAAGGCCAGCAGTATCCCGAGGAAGCATCCAGCTGAAAGCAAAGGGCAAGAGCCATGAACGCATGGGCATGATGGGGCCCTCTGCCTTCGAGTGAAGCAGCAACACAGGTGGCACTGCGGCTTTGGGCTGTTCTTGTGCTGGACAGGAATGGTGTGTTGGGCAGCG
>NW_010170408.1:0-273 GCF_000695765.1 Mesitornis unicolor | reverse complement strand
GATACACCCAGGGCTCGCCCCCAACCTTCTAAGAGGCAGGAGGAGCAGCACTGAGGGCTTCTGCTACTGTACCTGCACAAAGGTATCCAGAGGGGGTGAAGCACACAGGAACCAAAACACACTGCAGGCCCATGCAAAGCTGCTGGACGATCTCTGCAGGTCAATGGCAGCCCCTGAGGGGAGAAGAAAGAGAGCAGCTGACTGCAGAGGCCCCAGGCTCAGAGGACCTGGTGGCTGCAGGTGGCTTCTAAGGCACCGCAGGCTTGGAGCTGC
>NW_010170407.1:5285-6288 GCF_000695765.1 Mesitornis unicolor | reverse complement strand
ATACTTGAGTTCTGTCCCCTTCCATGGGGGATCAACAGAGGCAGTCCCAGGGACAGCGAGGGCTGCAGGGGATGGTCCAAGGGGAAAAGGCTCTGGTGATGGGACCTCTCCATGGAGGACAGCAGGAGCAGCCGGTATGTGGGGGCTGAGGGCAGCAGGTCCGGGAGAAGTGGGGAGGGGAGGTGGCTGTGGGGAGACGTCACTGCTGGGACGGTCAGAAGCGTCTGGAGAAGGGAAAAGGGGAGATGTCAGCCTCCAGCTGCAGGGGCTGGTGCAGAAGGGGACGAGGGGCTGCAGCAAGGCCCTGCGGGTCAGGAGAGAGCGGGGATGGCAGGGGCAGAAGTGGGGGACGTGCAGGCAAGCACGAAGCCAAAATCCAGACCCCTGAGCGCCACAGACCCATGAGCACCACAGAGCTCCTGGGTACCACAGACCCATGAGCACCACAGACCCCCAAGCACCGTAGAGCCCCCAACACCACAGACCCGAGGCTGCCGGCCAGGCAGCCCCCAGAGCACAGCACCCCAGCCCCAAAGGCAGCAGCAGGAACCAAAGCACTGGCGCAGTGACACGCAGCAGAGCAGCCCGGGTAGGGCACGATGGCAAGGCCAGCCTGGCTGTGCCTGCCCACTGTCCCCAAGCCCTTCACGGACCCATGGCCCCAAGGTGGAGTCCCCCTGCCCCCCAACACTTACAGACCAGAGCCCCTGCCTTGGAGGCTATTTCTTTTTCAACCCCACGGAAAGTCCAATGATGAGGGCAACTATCCCCAGCAAGAGCACCACTACCACCGCCAAAATCAGCATCTTCTGGAGCGGGCGAGAAGGGAGACGGGGGCTGGTTATGCCTGCTCCATATTGGGGGGGGATGATGGAGCGCAGAACTGGGCACAGAGAAGCCCAGAAGAGTGAAAAATGCTGCAGGTCTGGGGACAGGGCAGGAGGGGCTGAGCCCTCACCAGCTCGTCCCACCTGGGGGGAGGAGGAGGCTCAGGGGCAGAGAG
>NW_010170407.1:4939-5233 GCF_000695765.1 Mesitornis unicolor | reverse complement strand
GGGGTCACTGGGGGCAGGTGGGAGCGATTTGGGGCATCTGGGAGACCACTGGGGGAGGCTGAGGCACAAGAGGAGTGGCTGGGGTCACAATGGGGGCTCGGGGCCACTGGAGGATATGGGGAGATGCTGGGGGCACTGGGAAATAGATGTGAAGGCACACTGAGGGACAGAGGGGGACACTGGGGGGGCCTTTGGGATGCTGAGGGCTCTGGAGGAGACACTGGGGACACTGGGGACACTGAGGCTGTCGGGCCATCTCACCCCCCTGGCCTCACTTTGGTACTTCACAGCCTT
>NW_010170407.1:4544-4874 GCF_000695765.1 Mesitornis unicolor | reverse complement strand
GGGGGCAGCGGGGCAGAGACAGAGAGAGAAGCGGGGGGAGACGCTGAGAGCACCCATGGGCGCTGGCACCCACCCACCTTGCGCGCCTGGCCCTGGTACTGCAGCGCCTTCTTCGTCTGCTGGTTTGCCTGCTCCACATGCTCGGCCGTGTGCGTCACGTACTGCTCCACGTTATCCAAGAGCCCACCCTGCGGGGACAGGAGATGGGACACGCTCAGCTGGGACCTCATCACACAGCCCCATGGCACAGCCCCATGGCGTGTGGCAGAGCCCCGCAGCGCAGGTACTCACCCTTCCCCAGGGCACACAGTGGCTCCTCGCATTGCATGG
>NW_010170407.1:2556-4499 GCF_000695765.1 Mesitornis unicolor | reverse complement strand
CCCCTGTCCACCCCTGACTCCCTCCCCCAAGCTCCCCATGAGCCCAGGTGCTGAGTGGCCCCATGGGGACCTGGGCACTGGTCACCACCCAGGCCTGCGTGGCTCTGGGCTTGGGTCCCCCCACACGGGTCTCTGTGCTGCCCTGAGTGGCCCCGTGCTGGTGCCCATGTGGCTCTGTGCCACCCGGTGTCACCCATGGAGCCCTGTGCAGTGGTTTCATGCATAGGTCCCTCCTTGTCACCATGTGGTCCATGCACAGGTCCCTGCTCAGCCCTGTGCAGCCCCACACACAGGTCCATGCCTGTTCCCATGCACAGGTCCGTGCCTGTCCTCACGTGTGGGTCCCCGCCTGTCCCCGCACAGCCCGTACCTGGTTCTCCACCAGCATGGCGATGTCCACGAACATGTCGTGGAGCTCCTTGATGCTGCTCTCCAGCCGCACGATGTCCTTGTGCCGCCCCTCGATCTCGCTCAGCGCCTGCTTCGAGATCTGCGAGTCCATGATCTGCAACGGGGGTGGGAGCCGTCAGTGGGGGGGTCCTGGCACCCAGTGCCTCCCGCCCGGCCCCCCCGGCATGGTGGGCGCTGACCCCCGAGGTGAAGATGGAGGGGTTCCCGCTCTCCAGCATCTCCTCCAGCTCCTCGTCCGTCGTGTTCTTGCCAGCTGCAGGCACACGGAGTCAGGAGCAGGCCCCGCCCACTCCACCAAAGGGGCGGGGTCTGCAGGAGGATGCCCCGCCCATTTCACAAAGGGGGCGGGGCCTGGGAAGGGAGAGGGGCACGCACTGATCTCCAGCTGGCGCTGGATCCTGCCCTTGCTGCGCTCCCGGAAGTCGACCTGCGCCTCGTTGTACTTGGTCATGACGTCAACGAACTTGCGGGACAGGACTGAGTGCTGGGGACAGGGACATGGGGCTGGGGACATCCTGGGCACGGCACATCCCCAGCCCCCAGGGGACAGGGACAGAGACATGGGGCTGGGGACACGCCGGGCATGGCATCTCCGAAGCCCCTGGGGGACAGGACCCAGTGCTGGGAACAAAGGCAGGGACACGGGTCTGGGGACACCCCATGCATGGCACATCCCCAGGACCCTGTGCTGGGGACAGGGACAGGGACATGGGGCTGGGGACACCCTGGGCATGGCACCTCCCTGGCCCCTGGAGGACAAGACCTAGTGGGGCGTACAGCGACATGGGACTGGAAACACTCCCAGCAAGGCATGGCCCAACCCTGAGGGACAGGACCCAGTGCTGTGGAGAGGGATGGGGACATGGGACACCTCGGGCATGGCATTTCCTCATGGACCATTTTCCCAGGGGACAGAAGGAAGGACAGGGGTGTGACACTGGGGACACCCCCAGCATGGCACAGCTCCAGCCCAGGGGACAAGATAGGGTGCTGGGGCTGGGGACATGAGGCCCAGGGGACCCGGGAGATGGCATGTCCCAGCCCACAGGACACAGGGCAGTATTGGAGACAGGGCAGAGGGACACGAAGCCCAGGAGTGCCACAGATACAGTGTGTCTGGAACAGGGTGCTACTGGGGATGGGGGACACAGGGACACCCTGGACACGCTACATCTCCAGCCTGGGGGGCCAGGGTGGGATGGGGTGCCCAGGACCTGGGGTTGCTGGGTGGGGACAGCCCCGGCAGTGGGTCCCGGGGACCGGCACTCACCTGGGACTTGCGTATCCGGAGGTCGGCTGAGGACCGTGCCTCATCCTGCTCAATGTTCCTCTCCATGCCTGGCGAGAGCCAGAACCCAGCCCATTAGGGACCTTCTCCTGTGGTGTCCCCAGCACACCCCACCCCTCCCTTGGGAACAGGGGGACCCGCAGGGCTGGGTGACATGGTGGTGGAGACAAGGCCACTCACTCTTCAGCTTGTTGCGGACACTGTTGGCCATTTTCTTGATCTCCGCCGTCAACTGCTCCAGGTC
>NW_010170407.1:0-2508 GCF_000695765.1 Mesitornis unicolor | reverse complement strand
GGGTCCCGTGACCGGCGGAGGTGAGGGGGACACAGCCGCCGCACTCACTCTGCTCAGGGATGGGGGCTGAGAGGATGATGCTGTAGAGCTTCTTGGCCTCCTCCACGTTCTCCGAGATCTTGTCAATGTTTTGTCGGGTCTCCTCAATCTACAAAAGCCAGGAGGATGAGAGGGGGATCAGGAGGAAGCCCTGAGCCCCCCAGACCTGTGCCAGTCCCCCCACCTCACCTCTGAGAAGAACTCATCCATGAACGCCGTGTTGTCGACGGCGATCTCCAGCTCCTCGCTGTCATCATCCACGTCCTGCTTCTGTGGGGTACAGTGGCTGACACCCCCCTGCCTGCAGCCACGGACCCTGGGGACACTTCCCCTGGGTGACCGCCACCGGGCACCCCCCCCGCCCGCCCAGCCGGGGGGGGTGGGGGGGGGAGGAGGCAGTGGCAGCCATGGGGACGTGGTGGCACGGGGGGAGGGGGCGGACGACATCTGCAGCAGCAGGGGGAACCAAGCTCGTGTCACATCTGGCTGCATGGCCAGGGAATTAAGGGATTGCTGGGCTTGGCCAGAGGGAGGGGATGGGGACGGGGACAGGATGGGGATGAGGCGGGGACAGGACAGGGTTTTATGGTCCTGACCTTTGTCCCATGGCAGGTCTGAGCAGCACTGGGGCTCAGCAGAGGGCCCAATGGTGCTGTCACCCATCACCCCAGCATCATGCCTGGCCCTCCACCCATGGCTCCCAGCTCTGTTCCTTTCCAGGGTGCCAATCCCATCCCTACCACCTCCTCTCGCTCCCCTCAGCTCTCCCAGCACCCCGGGGGGCTGCCCAGTGTTCAAGCTTCCCAGAGTAGGGGCAGACCCCATTTGGGGACCCCTGCCCTCCCCCCTGGCCTCCTCTCTCTGAAGTAAAAATAAAATTAATCCCTTCTCTCCCTCCCCAGGATTTTATCCGATGGCTTCGTAATCCCCGCTAAATCCCCACCAAGCCTCCCTGCCACGGCTGTCCGGCCCGCAGTGGGGGCCCAGCGCAGGGTGGAAGGCTGTTGGGACCCCTCCACCACCCAGCGGGAGCCCGCACTGGGGCAGAAAAGGTCCCCGGGGAGCGGGGGGCAGTGGGGCCCCATGGCAGAGTGGGTGAGGGGATGAGGAAGCGGTGATGGTGGCGGCGAGGCGTGGGGCACGGGATGGGGTGCTGGTCTCCATGGGCACCCCACATCCGCTCCCTGCTCCCTCCAGGGGATGGACACCCCTGCCTCACACAGCCCGGGTGGGAGCTGGCGTCTCCCCATTGCATCCCACAGCATGGGGGGAACAGCTCTTGTCTGAGGTCGTTGATGTCCCCACAAAAACCCTCCCCACCCCTAAACAGCACAGGGGGCTGACCCGCCCTGGTCCCTTCTGCCTGGCATCCCCACTGCCCTGGAACCCCCATCCACCATGGGGTTGGGTCTCAGGGCCCTCCAACCCCATGACACCCTCATCCACCATGGGGATGGGTCTTGAGGCCCCCATCCCTCTGACACCCCCATTCACCATGGGGTGGGGTCTCACTGACATCCACCCCCGTGATATCCCCATCCACCACAGACTTGGGTCTCAGTGTCCCCCAGCCCTGTGGTGCCACCATCCGCTGTGGTGTGGGGTCTCAGGTCCCCCCATCCCTGTGGCACCCAGTTCCCCCAAAAGTGGGGTCCCAGTGAGCCCTGGAGACCCCAGGAAGTGTCCCCAGTCCCCTCTCCACCTCGGGGGGTCTCTCACCGCTTTGAGCTGCTCCAGCCGGTCCTTCATGGTGCCCCCAAGGGCTGGTGGGGCGCGGGAGGGTCCCGGTCCTCACCCACCGCAGGGATGGGGGATGCCACCCTCGGTCCTTCCTGGTCAGCTGGGCCTCCTACATCCAGGCGAGGTAGCGGGTGGCCCTGTTCCCGTGTCCCTGTCCCCAAGCCTGGGGCTGTCCCTCCGCTAATCCCCAGTGACAGGCACAAGGAAGAAGGCGCCGAGGGGAGGGACGAGGTGGAGCCACGCTTCACCTGGGACACTCCGGGGACACCAGTCCAGTTAAAGGCAACGGTTGTGGGTGCCACCGGCAACCCCAAGAGGTGACAGCGTTGCGGGGACAGATGTGGGGTGGCCCTGACTCGGAAGCGATGAGGAAGCTGGTCCCCACATGGGCCACGCGCCGCCGCTGCCGTGTCCTCCCCTGCCATGCGTGGGTGCAGCGGGGGAATGGCTGGGGAGAGGGCACACAGCTGGGGACACAGCTGGGGACAGGGAACATAGCTGGGGGACACGGCTGGGGACACTGCTGGGAACTGGGGTCACAGCTGGGGACAAAGCTAGGGGACATAGCTCGGGAGAGGGAACACATCTGGAGATAAGGGACATGGCTGAGTATAAAGGACACAGGTGGGGACATGGTTGCAGGCAGGGTTGTTAGAAGGTATGACACGGGAGAGGGGACACGGCTGAGGGACACAGCTTGGGGGGACATGGGTATGGATAGTGGCATTG
>NW_010170406.1:1010-1243 GCF_000695765.1 Mesitornis unicolor | reverse complement strand
ATCAGGAGGCACTGGAAGCACTGGGGAGCTCTGGGGGGGATCGAGGGGATACTGGGAGGCTCTCGGGGGGGATTGAGGGGATACTGGGAGGCACTGGGAGGCACTGGGAAGCCACCGTGGGGCTCCGTGGGAGGGTTGAGGGATACTGGGAGGCACTGGGAGCACTGGGCGCAGCGCGCTGTCCCCGCAGTGTGGGAGCTGCTGTACTGGCGTGCGCCGGGGCGGGAGGCGCG
>NW_010170406.1:295-550 GCF_000695765.1 Mesitornis unicolor | reverse complement strand
CCCGGTTCAGCGCCATCAGCGTGGGCGCCTACGGGGCCCTGGGGGTGCTGGGGGTCACCCTGCCCCTGCGCCTGCACCGCGCCCTGCGCCGCCAGTGAGTGCCACCGCATCCCCGCGCACACGGGGCGGCCCTGTCCCCATGGCTTGGGTGGCCCTGGTGTCCCTGTGGGGTGGCCCTGGTGTCCCTGTCCCTGTAGGGTGGCCCTGATGTCCCTGTTCCTGTGGCTTGGGTCGGCCGTCGCGGGCTCCTGGTGT
>NW_010170406.1:0-285 GCF_000695765.1 Mesitornis unicolor | reverse complement strand
GGAGTGGCCCTGGTGACCCTGTCCCTGTGGGGTGGCCCTGATGTCCCTGTGGGGTGGCCCTGGTGGCCCTGTCCCTGTGGGGTGGCCCTGATGTCCCTGTCCCCTCACCCTGGGCAGCCCTGGTGTCCCTGTCCCTGTGGGGTGGCTCTGATGTCCCTGTCCCTGTGGCTTGGGGTGGCCCTGGTGTCCTTGTCCCCATGGCTTGGGGTGGCCCTGATGTCCCTGTGGAGTGGCCCTGGTGACCCTGTCCCTGTGGGGTGGCCCTGATGTCCCTGTGGGGGGGCC
>NW_010170405.1:0-2395 GCF_000695765.1 Mesitornis unicolor | reverse complement strand
CAAGACCAACCGGATGCCCCGCTGGGCAGAGCGCTTTTTCCCGGCCAATGTCGCCCACTCCGTCTACATCCTGGAGGACTCTATCGTGGACCCCAAGAACCGAACCATGACCACGTTCACCTGGAACATCAACCACGCACGTCTCATGGTGGGTGTCTGCAGGTGGGTGCACAGATGGGTGGCGGGCGCCGAGCAGTGCCCACAGCCAGGTTGTGCCTCGTGCAGGTGGTGGAGGAGCGCTGCGTGTACCAGGTGAACCCGGAGAACAGCAACTGGACCGAGGTCAAGCGAGAAGCCTGGGTCTCTTCCAGCCTGTTTGGTGTCTCGCGGGCTGTCCAGGTGAGCACTGCCAACTGCTCCAGCAGCACTGTGTGGCCCCTTTTTGGAAAGTCCTTAAAGCTGCCCCTCCCTCCCACTCTACGTGCCATATTTTCTGCCCCTTCTCCCTTATTTTTCCCATACTTATGAGCTTTTGGGGTGCCCAGAACCATCAGTACTGGGCGTGAGTTCACCAGGCGTTTGGGACTGGTTAAGCTGGAGCAAAGCTTGACAAGCCCCAGGGGCTGTGTGTGACCAGGGAGCTGGGCTTGCACCTTCACTGACTTTTCCCTTGCAGGAGTTTGGTCTGGCCAGGTTCAAAAGCAACGTGACCAAGAGCACTAAGGGATTTGAATATGTGCTAGCAAGAATGCAAGGTGAGCACCCAAGGGCAGGCTGGGGCTGACCAGAATGGTTCTCTTGGAGTTATTGGTTGCACTGGGAGTGCTCCAGTGCATGGGCAGGTCATGGCTTGAATTAACCAGACTCTGAAATCCTCCTCCCTTGCCTTTGCCCCCATGCCTTGGCACAGCCTGCTCTTCCTGAACAGAGCAAGCAGCACTTACAGGGCTGAGCAGGGGCAGAGTGCAGGCAGGAGGGGGTTGTAATGCAGCAGCAGTCACGTGCCTGCAGTTCCCCTTTGCGATGTGCCCTGACGCACACAGGTCAGGAGTGCTGGGCTCATCTTCCCCACTGTGTGGGGAAGTTGCCTCTGTGCCAAGGTGACGGGGCAGGTCTAGCTTACATCAGCCAGCTCTCCTGTGCTGGGGTGGGGCAGGGGCCTGCTGGGGCTGGGTTTACAGCTTTCACGTTACAGGAGAAGCTCCGTCCAAAACACTGGTGGAGACGGCCAAGGAAGCGACCGAGAAAGCCAAGGAGACAGCTCTGGCAGCAACAGAGAAAGCCAAGGACCTGGCGAGCAAGGCGACCACCAAGAAGAAGCAGTACGTGTGAGGGGCTGGGCACAGGTGGGCACCAGCTGCACCAGAACAGTTAGGAGCCTCCTTAGATTTTATATTTTTAAACAAACTGTACAAGTCTGACAATCAGCTGCTGTTAGACCCTTTCTGAGATGTAATTATCATTAAAGAATTACTCCCCCCTCTGACTTGGTCTGGGGCTGGCCTGGCTGGAGCAGAGCCCAGTGCTGCCCTCCACCCAGGGGTCTAGTTCACTGCTGGGAGGCTGGGCTCACATGCAAGACACGGGCTGGGGTTTCACCAAGTTCCTTTACTAGAATAGTGTTAGGTATGTACAAGAGGGGGGCGGCTGCAGGAGCATGAAGGCAGCTGGCTTAATGCATTCATTTCCCCTTCCTGGCCCTCCAGGGGCAGCAGCGTCCTCCCGTAGCCATGTCTGCTGGGGACAGAGCTACCTCACATCTGTGCCAGGCAGACCCCAGCCTCCAGCTTGCCCGGTGGCACTCAGCGGGAGGCAGAAGAGTGTCCCCATGAGAGCCAGGCCCTCTTCCAGTGCCTCTTGCAGCGCGTTGAGGTGCACAGCGGGTGCCATGGTGGTGTGTCAGCCCCATCTACCCAGGGCTGTGGCCAGTGCCACTCAGCACCCCAACAGCAGGGGGGCCAAGCTGGGCACTTGTCCCTTACCCACGTAGCCGTGACAGAGGCTGCATTTCCAGCAGTGGCAGGCAGGGAGGAGGCAGGCAGGCAGTGCAGGGACAGCAGCAGACGCCATCAGGATGCGGGGCTGTGGGGGCTGGAGTAGCTGTGGTCCCTTCCAGAGCCAAAGCCGGGCAGCAGGTTCCCACTGAACACCATGCTATCCAGCTCTATCTCAACATCCTCTGGGCACCAGGGAGAGGCCGGGTCAGGCGCCAGTGGCCTCCCCTTTCCCACCCACACTCTCCTGTTGCTCACCTCCCTCGGAGGGCTCCGAGAGCTGCGATGAGTCCAGGCTGTCAGCCCGTGCCCGTTCCCTCCAGCCGTTGCCGCAGGCTCTGCTGCTGGGTACGTAGCTGGTCCTTGGCCCTCTGTGCCCTCAGCTCCTGCTCCTTCAGCCTCTGTCGGGCCCAGTGAGCCATGAATGGGGTCCCAAGCTCAGCAGCCTGGTTGCCCCTTGG
>NW_010170404.1:0-1676 GCF_000695765.1 Mesitornis unicolor | reverse complement strand
AACAAGTGCCCGCTGCCTTCCCAGAGAAAAACAACACTGCAAACACACCAGTATTGGTTATAAAACCCCTCTAGTTGGGGAATGTTAAATACCTGTCTCTTTTAAAGCACATGAGGGAGTCACTCAGGTGGAGAGAAAGGCTGTTTGCCCCTTGCAGAAGCAACCAAACACTATCTGTGATGTTTAAGGAACAGAAAAGCTGCTGGAGCCCACCGGGGTTGCAGATGGTGCTTAGGCTGTTTCATACGGGATAGGCTGATCTTTGGGAGCAGAGCTGGGGTTATTCCAGGGAGGAAAATTAAATTAGATGTCTTCTGTCTCTCTAGAGTGTGAAAGGGACTGCAAGCTCTCCTGTGCTTTGCTAGTCAACTTTAATCCTCCAAAAGCAGCAAGTTTGACAGGCAGCACAGGGCCCACAGGCATCCACCCCAAGAGCAGCACCCGCAGGTAGGAACAAGGTGTGCGGGGCAGGTGGGCCTTGGAGCGGGATCAGGCAGACTTGCTCTCAGGGAGGTTCTGTGGGGTCCAGAAACCTGCTGCAAACCAAATGACACTTCAAACCCCACGCATGAGCTGTGTCTCCTTAGGGGACAGGTGCTGCAGCCCCCTCCCGAGCAGCCTGGTGGGTTCCCCTCGCTGGTATCCATCTCCTTGCCTCGCTTTCCCCGTGTATTGCATAGAGGTGACCAAGTGGCCAGTTCTTTTGTTGTCAAGAACCCCGATATTTTTTTTTAAACAAAAAACCCCAAAGCTTTTCATTGATGCCAAAGATGACCTTCCAGTCTCTGAGTCTGAAGCGTGTGAGCTCACCTGTGCTACCTTTGGGAGTCCAGGAGGCTTCTGGCTGGAGTGCAGCACTGGGAAGGTCCGCTCAGCCGCAGGGAGGAGAGGAACAACCTGGTACAGGTGCCTGGCTGGGTTTTGGTGTAAGTCTCTACAAAAGCTGGTTGAAAGCAAGCAAGCTTGTAGATTTCCAGACAGCTTACACCTCCAGCCAGTGGTGAGCTACAATGACAAGTACAGCACAGCTCCGCTTACCTGCGGAGGCCCCCACCACCCGAGTCGCACCCCAGACCAGCTGAACTGCATGGAATAGTGCCACAAGCCCTGGGACACGAGCTACGGCTGGGGCCTTTTCGCAGCATAAAGAACTTGCTTTTCAGATCCCGCTAGCTGACGAGAAACAGAGACAGGACTCACACCCCGGGTGCCACAAAAGACCACGAGAGCTCAAGACTGTTCCTGGCTTTATTGTCACAGACCCCGTTACAGACTCAAGAGCGCAGCGTTACCGAGGGCTCGCCTTCAGACGTTGTACCCGATCAGGCTGCCCTTGCCTATGATCTCCCCGATGTAAAACCACATCAGCACCTCTGTGGCCACCAGACCGTTCCTCAGCGCCTCCTGAAAGGGATAAAAACCAAAAAAGCCACCAGTGAGCTTATCTGGTAGTCACGCAGCAGCTGAGCCATGAGCCATGAGCCATCTCACAGAGCAAAACCCCAAAGCGCAGCGGGGTGTTTAGGGGGCTCGGCTGCCCCCAGCAGACCGTGTCACTCGGGTAGATTGAAATCGTTGACATTCACGGCTTTTTACAGCTCTGTTAAGCACATTTCTTGACATATTTCCGAGGGAAACGCTGTAATCTCCAGGCCACTGCAGCAGCTCGCCCGGTA
>NW_010170403.1:1383-1886 GCF_000695765.1 Mesitornis unicolor | reverse complement strand
ACTAAAAGAGGGACAAAAAAAGAAAAAAAACACAAACGTCAGATATATGGCTGTATGTCTCTATATTCCCAAAATACGTAGCAGAAGACACAAGAAACTTTTAAATCGCCACAGAATGATGGAAATGGTAGACTAGTAGGCAGAAACGTTTAAAATGCTGAAACAATAAAAAACGAGAAAAGAGAAAACAGAGCAGATATGCCTAGAAACTCCTAAATTGACAACATATGTAGCAAAAGCCCCAGTATCAGCCACAAAAAAACAGATAAGACGAATAGATCCCTTTTTTAAATGGTAAAATCGAAAAAGGAGAGTCATGTCAAGAAACTCTTAAATAGCCTAAAAGGAAAGGTACATCAAATAAAAACGATCAATCTCTACTACCACATTGAAGATCCTAGGACGTTTCCTTTCTAAGGATCGAGGAAACCCAGAACCGTAAGCTTTTTCAGGCTAACAATTGGCTTAATAGAGAAGACAAGCACCAGCAACAGTTTTCTGTC
>NW_010170403.1:0-1000 GCF_000695765.1 Mesitornis unicolor | reverse complement strand
GGTGGGAGAAGAGCTTGACCGTTTCCAATAGAGGCAGCTCCTATCAGCAGCCACGAAAATTGGAAGCGAACGTGGACGAGGTGGGGAAGCACAGAACATTAGAGACTAAAGCTTTCTTTGTCTACAGAAGCACTTGGCATGGTAGGAGAAATGCAGCAAAAGCTTTCATTCCTAACCCCTTTCTCGCGTGATTTAGAACAGAACGTCTGCCATATTGATAGCAGGCTCTGGACAGCTCCAAAGATAGCCTGCTGGAAAACGATGGCTTCCCACGGAAGCAAAGAAGCCTAGTATCAAAAGCTATTTTGGTCTATAATTGGCTTAAGAGAAAAGACAAGTGCCAGCAACAGTTTTCTGTCCTAGCGTCTTTGGTGTGGGAGAAGAGCTTGACCGTTTCCATTTGAGAGATGGCTCCTAGCAGCCACCGAAATTGGAGGCGAACGTGGACAAGATAGCGAAACACGGAACAGCACAGGATAAAGCGTTGTTTAGATACAGAAGCAGATTACATCGAAGCAGAAACGCAACAACTTCTTTCATTCCTAGCCCCTTACTCGTGTGAGGTAGAGTCGAATGTGTGCCGTATTGAAACCAGGCTCTGGGCAGCTCCAGAGAAAGCCTGCTGGCAAATATTGGCTTCCCAGGGAGCAAGGAAACCAGGACCCAAAAGCTATGTGGTTCTACAAAGTGGCTTAATAGAAAAGAGAAGAGCCACGAGCCAGCAACAGCCTTCTCTCCTAGTATCTTTGGTGTAGGAGAGAAGCTTGAATGTTTCCTTTTCAGAGACGGCTCCTACCAGTGCACACGAAAATTCTAGGCGAACGTGGACGAGATAGCCAAACACTGAACGGAACATGAAAAAGCTTTGTTTTGCTACAGAAGCACATTACATGGAAGCAGAATTGCAATAACATCTTTCATTCCTTCCCCTTTGTGTTGTGAGGTAGTGTCGAACGTGTGCCATATTTAAAACGAGGCTCTGGACAGCTCCAGAGAAAGC
>NW_010170402.1:0-1870 GCF_000695765.1 Mesitornis unicolor | reverse complement strand
ATCCCTAACGTTCTGTGATTCTGTGATCACTCCTCTGATCCTTGTGGCCACACTATTTCTGACTCAAGTTTTTGAATGTTTTCACATTTATTAAGGACAAGCCACCACTCAATTACCCACCTTGGATGCTGGAGTTATCCTCCGTTTTGGTGGCTTTATGTGTTTCTGCTGGGTTTGATGGGCAGTCACTGTCCGGTTACTCATAGATATAGTAGGGAGCCGTAAGATTTTGCTAACAACTGTAGAGGCGTCTACTGGTGATGGCTCTCGGAGTTTTACCTGGGAGGAGAAGGACTCCAGCCCAGGAGGAGGAACAGGGACTGCCTGCGCTTGCTGTTGCTGTCGCTGGGTCAGCTGGCTCAGAACTGGGGATGGTTCAGGCTGGGATTTAAAGTCTGGTCAGCATTGTGGAAAAGAAATATCAACATTAAAGCATTAAACTCTGCTCTTCACACTTCTACTCTTTATGAAAGAAACTGGATGACTTAACATACTCGACAGTTATGATTTTATAGAATGTGCAAGTCTTTCAGACATGACACAAGTTTCACATTGAACATTAACACTGTGATAATAAGGCTAACATTTTATATTCTCTATTTTAAATAAAGAGCTGCAGGCAAGTATTACTTAGCTTCCTTCAACAGTATGAAAAAATAGCCTATCTACACAATCACATAATATTACCACATGCTAGTCCTCAAAGGCTGTCACAGGTTATTTTCATCAGACACTGCAAGTTTCACTGCAATTAACTGTACCAACAAAACCTGATCAAGGGGTCTGGAGTTGCAGTTCAGAGGTATTTTGAGTTACAATATCCTGCCCCTTCAAAGCAGAAGATTTTCAACACAAATAGGAAGTCATCTACCATCTCAAACTGGCTGAAAGTCAAGAAACACTGAACAATGACAGGTTTTTTTGCAAGACTCCTCTTTTCATATTTTCCAAATGCTGAAAGTCAAGCAGTGGCTCAGAGCACTGGTCAACAACCACAGGAGAACCATAGCATTTGCAATGTGAAAATTGTTTCATTCAGTTGGTGAAGTGCATTAGAAGGCAACTTAAAATCTACCTGAACATTTTTTTCTTTTTTCAGAATTGCAGTAACTGCTATCAAACTGGCTGCTTATCTATCTAGAAACACATACACATGAGATATATACAGGAGCAATCCATTCTTCGCAGGGAGAATTCTGCAAGGAACTACACTGCAAAAACCAAGTTTGTGTCATTTTCACTGTTTCTACTAATTTTAATCAACTAATGAAAATTTCATAAAATTACAAGTAGACAGAATGGGTAACCTGCATTCTCAGCACACTATGAAAAGAACACTGAGGTGTCATGCACATTATGGAGAATTATTATTTCCCCAATGAGACAAGTTGGAAGTTAATACTAAAATGTCTCTCGTAACTGTGCTTCTGCGAGGCCTGTTACAGAATGCTTTTGTGACCTCTGTTAATGTTGTCCTGGTATCTGTCATGCTGACTTGCCCTGTCTCCATGTTATATTGCCATATATTTTGGACTGTGATGGATGTGGGCTTGAGCTGGGTTATGGCTTTACTTGAGTACCTTGGCCACTAACTCATGAACATGCTTATGAAAAACAATTCTGTTCTTTTGTCTGGCAAGCTGAGACACAGGGGTTTGGAGAAATGAGTAATGGCTATTACGATTACTACATTTTGTGGGTTTTCATTCCAATTCAAATGGGGCTAATTGTAAGACTGTGGCATGCTCAAGTTTCTTTGCGTCAGAATAATGTAGTTTTAAAAGCCGCCCTGGCGGCCCCAGCCCCAGCCCCAACTCTAATCCCATCCCCGGCCCTGGATCTGGTCAGAGCTCTGGCCCGGCTCAGGCTC
>NW_010170401.1:18446-21071 GCF_000695765.1 Mesitornis unicolor | reverse complement strand
GAGGACGGTCCCGCCACGCGTCCTCGTCAGCGCGGGGCCCGCGGCCTGGGGATCCCGGCCGTGCTGAGCCAAACCCACCTCCTCCAGGAGATGCCGGGGTCCCCACGGAGCCACCAAGATGCAACTTTGTGCTGCATCGAAGCCTCTCTGCCTTCATTATGTAACGCCGCTGCTGCCTGGCACCGTGCTCGCCTCCACGTCCTGCACAACTTCAGTGCGATGTGCAGTTGATTTCCACTCCTCTGGACTGGTTCATTATCTGCTGATGAGCCTTTTCTTGGGTCTTAGGCTAGGGGTGCTTTATGTGACCCCCCGTCTCGGTGCAGGGCCACGGTGCTAGAAGGGCGATGACACTGACTGGCCCAGCAGCAGGTCCTGGCCATGCAGCATCTGCTGGGAGAGATGCTGGCGTTTGGGGTCTTGCTGCGCCCCTGCGGAAGGTGGGGTTAGGCAGGTTTGCATTGGGGCTGCCTGCACCAGTGCAGGCAGCAGCTGCAGGGCTGTGTCCCTGCGGGAGGCTCTGCCCAAAGCATCCTTGCACAGCCCAGGGCTCAGCAGCCCCAAGCTCCGGGCTGGGGGGCCAGGCACACATGAGTGTGGGGGCTTCGATCACTTACTGCTCTGTTTCCCCTTGATTTTCCCCCTTTGAGGTGCTGACAGCAGCCCCAGGGCAGCAGTGGAGCCATGTTTGTGCTGTGCCACCCTCACATGGGTGTGAGCAACTCTGGCTCAGGGACCCTGAGGCTGTCAGACCCCCCCAATCTCTGCTCCCCTGTACATTCATTTTGTCAGTCGGTTTTGGAGCGAGCCTGACTGCTGAGCTGAGGATCCCTGCTCGCCTGGCAGGGCGAGAGCCACCCTGAATACAGATCACGCCAGGGCTCTGCCTGCCTTCCCAGCCATGCTTCGGCACCGTGGAGGAGCGTGGGGGGATTTTGGTGGCCTCAGGGCACTCCTGAGACCTGGGCTGCAAAATTCAGAGTGCCTGGAGGGATGCCAGCCAGCAGGGATGGAGAAAAGTTATCTTAAAATCCCCAGGAGGCTGTGGTGTGCCACGTGGACTGCAGATTCCAGGACGGGGCACATAGGCTACAAGGAAGTCAGGTGGAAGGAGGGTGGCTGTGCCATGGCCCTCCCCTAGGTGTAAAGGTGCCCAAAAGCCTCGTCCTGCATGAGGCCCACAGCTGCAGGGCCAGGTCCCAGCCAAAGCTCCCCCAGCTGAAGCTCATCCCCATAGCAATCAGCAGCGAGATGCACACTCATTAGCAGGCTGCAGGACCTTGGCGAGGAAGGCCAGGCTGGGTTTGGATGGCTTCTCTGGCTGATAAACCCATCCTACTCCTGCAAGTCAGGGCTTTTATGGATGAGCTCCCACAGCATCTTCCTCCCTCCTCCCTACCTGCCTCATCCTTGTGTCACTCCTCACAGATGGAGGCTGGAGAGCTGTTTGCTCTGCATCCCTCTACCCGCCTGCATCCCCCTGCCCAGCACCGGCAGAGAGGACCCAGGTGAGAGACCCCGCTTTGGGAGCTGCAGAGCAGGCTGTGACCCCAGCCTGAGCATCTACTCAGTGTGGAGAGCTGACCCACGGTTGCTCCTGTTCAGCTGCTTTAAATGCTGCTCGTCAGTAATTACCAGGCTCTCCTCGGTGCTGGCAGCGTGTCGTAGGCTGGGGTGGCTCCTGGGGTGTATTTCCCCTCCAGTTCTCGCCCTTTGCTGTGTCTGCCCTTGCTGCTGCTTGGAGGTGCCCAGGGATGGAGTTTGGGACGAGCAAACATCACTGTGGTTATGAGGAGCTGGAGCATCCTCTCCCAGCTGCTTTTCCAAGAGCTGAGATGATGCTGGGAGCTGCTCAGCTCCTGTGACCTGCGAGTTGGTAACCTCTGGTGGGTGAAATCAAATGAGCCACCCCTGACCTGCCACCATCACTGCTGTGCCCTGGGTCCCCAAGGCTCACAGGGCAAAGCTGTGGGGCTGGGGCTGGCAGCTCTTCTCTAGAGGCAGAGTCACGTCAGAGTGTTTTGATCTGTTTAGATCGAGGGGATAAACTGATGCAATGCAAGATAGGGCTGTTAAGTGCCTATTGCCAGCTTTGCCCACTGCCTTATCAGCCACATTTCAGGCATGATAAAGCAGCAATGGAGGAGAGAGGTGGAGCGGGGAGCAGGAGGGAAGCAGTGGGAGCAAGGGGCCTGGCTTTCTCCCCCTTTCCTTCCATTTGGGTATTTGTGGAAGATGCTGTTGGGAGGGGTGGGGATTTTTCTCAGCATGGGATGATGTTGGGCTCCTGGGCTCCTCATCCATCAATCCCCCACGAGGAGCCGGTGCAGCCCCTGCAGGGAAACTGCCCCTCGTAATGCCTTTGGGTTTCTTTCCCCACAGCCCCCTCCAGCGCCGCCTTTCAGGATGATGGCCCCAGGAGCATTGGCGGGGACCCTCCGAGCACATCGCTGCTGACCCACAGCACTGGGACCACAAGGCCACCCCCCTCCCTGGGCACTGCCTATGCAGAGCCCCTGGGTGCGCAGGGGAGAGCCGCAGCCCCGCTTCCCCATGGCAGCCCCTTCACCCCACGCCCCGGCCCAGCTGCATGGTGTGGGTGCCCCCGAGGACCACCAGGCATGG
>NW_010170401.1:15458-18319 GCF_000695765.1 Mesitornis unicolor | reverse complement strand
GCCACAGCCGTGGTGGCTGTCGCCTGCCTCCTGGTCCTCTTCGTCTGGTACTGCTACCACGTGGGGCGGGAGCAGCCCCGCGCCTACACCACCGTCAACGCCCTGATGCAGAGCGCGGAGGCCAACGGCGTGCAGAACGGCTTCGTCTACTGCCACTCGCCCGAGTGCGTGCGCTGCACGCCCCACGACGGGCTCAACCAGAAACTCTACCACAACCTGCAGGAGTACGCCAAGCGCTACTCCTGGTCCGGCATGGGCAGGATCCACAAAGGCATCCGCGAGCAGGGCCGCTACCTCAACAGCCGGCCGTCCATCCAGAAGCCAGAAGTCTTCTTCTTGCCGGATTTGCCGACCATGCCCTATTTCTCCCGGGACGCTCAAAAGCATGACGTGGAGTTGCTGGAGCGCAACTTCCAGACCATCCTGTGCGAGTTTGAGACCCTCTACAAAGCTTTCTCAAACTGCAGCCTCCCGCAGGGCTGGAAAATGAACAGCACGCCGAGCGGGGAGTGGTTCACCTTCTACCTGGTGAACCAGGGCATGTGCGTGCCCAGGAACTGCAGGAGGTGCCCACGGACATACCGCTTGCTCGGGAGCCTGCGCACCTGCATCGGCAACAACGTCTTTGGGAACGCCTGCATCTCCGTGCTGAGCCCGGGCACCGTCATCGCAGAGCACTACGGACCCACCAACATCCGCATCCGCTGCCATCTAGGTAAGCACCTGGGACGGGGTTTCATCCTGGCTACGGGTGGTGCAAGGGGGCTGTAGCTGTGCCTGGGTGCAGGAGCCCAGAAAAGGCCTCTTGCACCCCATGCTCTCGGGTTTTAGCTGCTAATTGCAGCCCCAGGGCTGGCTCATGGCATGAGGGGAGTTTTGGGGCTTTGGCAGCAGCAAAAACAGAGGCCAGGGCTCTGTGTGTCCCCTCCAGTGCCCGACCAGTCCCCAGCTCAGTAGCAGGAGCGATTCACTGCCTCCTCTGCTGGCCCAGAGGCGTGGGGCTTTTGCTAGTGCAAGATATGGGGCTGATTTTATGCAAGGTCTCCAAATGACCCCTGCTCTGCAGGCAGCCCCCCCTCCCATCACAAGATGCATTGCACCCTTGGGTGCTGCCCCCCTGGCCGCTCCCCCTCTCCAGGGTTGTTTGGGTGCTGCACGCATGGCACAGGAGATGTGAGCAGAGGTGCTGCTTTGGTGCAAACTGGGGGTGCGGGGTGTCCCCTCTGGCGGGGCAGGCGCTGGCTGGCAGCGCTGTGCTCCCTGCCCTGCGGGATGGGGACAGCCCGGGGGGCACAGATGGCCGGGCTCTGCCGCGGGGGTGGCACGGCACGGGCTGCGCTGGCAAGCACCGAGCGCTTGTTCAGCCAACTCCTCCTGGGTAAACACGCTCCGGCAGTGATGGGCCATTTATTTAGGCTTGGGAGGTGCGAGGGGCCGAGAGCGGTGCCTGGGAAGGGGCCAGCGCAACGAGGTCCAGGCTGGCTCGGATGGACCCTGCCCTGGCAGTGTGGAGCTGGGTAGTAAAGTGATGTGGGTCATCTCCTTCTCCTTCTGCATTTTCCAGCTCCATCTGCTCACTCCAGCCAGGACACGGCACCGTTTTACCCCAGCCCTGCTGCTGCTCTGTCGAACATGCAGGGCTGAGCGCAGGGCAGCATCCCTGGGGTGCAAGGGAAGGGCTTGGACGCTGCTGGGTGCTGCTGAGCTCCCCCTTCCCAGCCGCAGCCTCTCCAGCTGAGGCCGTTGTGCAGGGAAATGGCTTTGGGTTGGGGTTTTTTTTTTGGTAGGCTTTGAAACATCCGTTAGAAAAGCAGAGCAGCTTTTGCAGCTGGGAGTCCCTGCTGTGCTCGCTGGGTTTTGGCATCGCTGTGAAATCCTTTCCTGCTCATTTGCTGCATCGTTACCGCTCACGAACTGCGTGAGCCCTGACCCCTTCCCCCACCACGGCTGCATCCTCAGGGCGGGTTGGTTCCAGTGGTCCCCAGCACTGGAGTGTGACATTTGTGATGCAGGGATGGTGGGATTGACCCTCAGCCTGGCCTGACTTGTGCTAGTATTTAGGAAAATACAACATTTTATTGCTAGGATTGTTCTTCTTCATGTGGCTTTCACAGAGCCTCTGCCCTATGGGGAATTTTGCGACCCTCCCCTGCATTTCTGTCCTTGCAGCTGCTGGGGGGGAACCGAGTGACAAGGGAGACGCTGAGTGATGTGATGTGAAATTAGGAGCTCATGGCACAGCCAGGAATTGCAGCCATTTCTCATGTCCCGGTGCAGCATTTCCTCCCCCTGACCCTCCCTGTGCTCTCTCTCTGTGCCCAAAGGTCTGAAGACGCCCAGCAACTGTGAGCTGGTGGTGGGGGGCGAGCCCCAGTGCTGGGCTGAGGGTCGCTGCCTGCTTTTTGACGACTCCTTCCTGCACACGGCATTTCACGAGGGTAAGAAGCATGCACGGCTCGGGGGGAGCCTCATCCCTTGTCCCTCGTCCCTTCTCCTGCCGAGGCATTCAAAGGGCTGTGCAGACACTGGCATCCCAGGGGGGTTACACCACTGCTGTACTGGGGAGGGCTTCCCTTATCCCCCCAAACGTTGTGGGCTCTGATGCTGCCTCCTCTCAGCAGAGCTGTGGCTGCAGCGGCCCTGTTGTGAGGCAGCAGCTTTGGCGCCGACGTTACAGCGGCGCCTTTGTCTCCCGTGCGGGGAGGAAAGCTCCGTGCCGGCCTGTTTTTCCACCTCTCTCCATCACTGACAGAGGCTGTTCCGCTCCAGCTCTCCTGGATTAACCAGCACCGGTCGCCGGTGGCGTAAAAGCACGGAGCTGAGCTGTTTTACGCAGGGGAGCGTGCGAAGAGTGGGAGAAC
>NW_010170401.1:13126-15134 GCF_000695765.1 Mesitornis unicolor | reverse complement strand
GGTGTCGTGGGTTCGAGGGCAGGCAGCAGGGGGGCGGCCGTGGGTCCAGTGCCGCGCTGGATGCTTCCTCCCAGCACACGGCCTCGGGGTCCTCCCTCCTGGGGGCTCTTGTAAATGGAAACTGCGATGTGTATCAGCGCCCATCTCTTTCCTTCCATCGTCGGCTTCAGGGATTATTTTCCACCATGACAGCGCATCGCCTTCCCCCTGTGGTTAAGCTGCAGCACCACTCTCGTACGTGTTATGTTGCTATACTGTGTTTTGCGGTGTTCAGAAGTAGAGTAACAAAAACCAAGGGTGTTTGTTTGAATGTAATAATGTAAAACTTCTCGTGGTCATCAAAAGAACAAAACACACACACAGACAAACAGCAAACCAGCCAAACAGCCCCGTGCAGCGCTCAGCCTGCCCCGTCCTGGTTGCAGTCCCTGGACAGACGGACGGATGCTGGGGCTGCAGTGGGCAGGGGCAGGCAGGGCACAGAGCTCCTGCCCCAGGAGCCCCCTTTTCCCCCCTTCTTTGCCAGCAGGACCCCAGCCCATGGCCCTCAGCCCCCCCTGCCTTTAGAAACCCCTTGGGCACAGGGAGCCCAGCACACCACTGGCTGCCCTTGCAGGTGCCCCACAGTGAGATCCCCAATGCAGATCCTGTCAAGGGGACAGCACACCTCAAGCCTGGCTCTTTAACCTGACCAAGGGTGTTATCGATTGCCTAAAATCCCCTCCTTGCTTTATCTGCAACCTTCGGTTTTCACAGCTCGATGCTGGGATGCTGGGAACACAGCACAGGGCTTTTCTTTGTCCGTAGACAAAAGCCAGGGAAGAAAAGTCAGACTTTCTGCTGCTCCATCTTCTCCTTTCCCAGAGCCAGGGCGAGCGTACAGGAGAGATTTCCAAAGACATGGGGTGTTTAATTCAGCAGCCCAAGGACTGAACCCCGCCCGCCCAGCAACCAACACGCTTTTCCTGAGGTCACCCAGCATCCAGGGTTGGTTTGGGGGTCTTGGGGGTGTGTAACAAGCTACACGTGGAGCATCGCGTGTTGTGGCTGCTCACCACTGTCCTCGCACCTCCGGTTGGGAAGGGGCTGCACTGAGCTTGGTGGCCTTGTCACGGCCCTGGGGACACTTGAATCCATGGCTGGATGGGAGGGAACGCGGCCTCGCTCCCCTCCGATTTCTCTACAGATTTTTTTTTTTCAGATTGCAAGATAAGGCAGAGATTTCAAATACATCCGAGAGATTTTTTTACACCTGTCTTGTTACAGAATATCTGAAGTGCATGATTTCTACACGCATTGAGTACCTGGAACCAGACCCTGAGGAAGCAGGCTGGCTTGGTAACTGTCCTGCAGTTTGGTAACATTCATACAGTGGATAAGCAAAGATTATCAATAAACAGTTGTGCTGAAAACAGAACGGGCTCTGCCTGCTCCTGTAACTGCCCCAGGGGGAAGGAAAGCACTGAGGGTTGGGTCTTGTGGCTGCGGCAGGGGGGGAAATGTGCTGGAAAAGCAGAGCAACAGCTGCTCCCCCCGTGCTGCAGCAGGGCCCCTGGCCGTCCGAGAGCCTTCAAACAAACCACGTCGGGAAATGCTCCCAGCTGCCTGCGCTGACGTAGAAGCAGCGCTGGGACGGAGGGTGCTGGGCTGCCACTCACTTCCTGCCTAAAAGTGCCCAAAAGCCAGCGCCTGATGTCACTCTGAGCACAGAGCCAGCTTGGAAACGCAAGAAATGGCTCCACATGAGCCCCTCGGCCCTGGTTCACAGCACTCAGGACACAGCCAGTGCAGCAGCTGCTCCTCATTGCATTCTACTTAAATGGAGCCATTTCTTCAATCCTCTCTACAGCGCAACCATTAAGACAAGAGCCTGGAGCTCTTTGCCATGCTTGTACCCCAAGATCACTTTCCTCTTAATGATCATAGGACAGAAAGAGGTCTCGGTGGCCAGATGCGGCTCAAGAAGCAAGAGGGAGAGCAGCCACCCCAGCTGTTCGCTGCTGACAGA
>NW_010170401.1:8855-13108 GCF_000695765.1 Mesitornis unicolor | reverse complement strand
GCTGACAGCAGGCAAAAGCATCCATTCTGTGCTGTGCCAAATCCCCCTCCTGTCCCTCTCAGGCTTTTCCTTCAACTTCTCCGTGTTTCCTCAGAGCGCACAGCCACGTCCCAAACACTCAGCAAGGCAAGAGCAGGATCTCCCTCATGGCCCTGCCTGCCTCCTCGGGTCTCCAACCCCAGAACCTCACACCAGGAGTCACCAACACGGCACACACGCAGCAAGCAGGGCTCCAGCCACTGACACGTACTGCTTGGATGAGTCTTGGAGACTCTCTTTTATTTTCCTGGTCAGAGTGATGTGTGCATGTGACAGCAGCAGCACAACACATACAGCACAGACAGGGATCCACCACTTGGGCCCCTATTTCCTCCCCCCAGGCAGTCTCCAGTAGGGGAAAGAAAGCACAGAAAGAGAAAGCAGCTGCCAAGGGGTTACAAAACCTCTTTGGTCCCATTAGCTTAAGGCCCCCAGCCCTTGTCTTTTCTGTCAGCAAAGCGTAGGCAAATCAAGCAGCAAGGGTGAGGTGAAACAAGGTCCTGTGAGTGGAGGGAGGGGAGGAAGCAGAAGGCAGAGGAGCAGGAGGCGCAGTGTATTCACACCATCACTGTGCTGCACGAGCCCTGTGCCAGCAGGTGAGGAGGGACAGGGATGTCCCAGGTCCAGCTACAGCACAAACCCCTCCCGGCAGCGCCTGCAGGGTTATGAGTTTTGCAGCACTTGCTCTGCTCCAGTTTGTCTGGGAACGCACAGGCTCTGTTAACCAAGGTAAGGCATTACATCATGGCAAGGTATCATTGCTATAGTTTAAGAGATATAAATAAAGCCCAGGTCTGACCAGGGCGAGCGTAGGCACAGCACCCCAGGCAGAGGCAGCGTGTGACTTCTCTGAGAGCCAGCGCTGCCCCGTAGCCCAGTGGCTGTGTAGCTTACAGCAAGAAGAGGTTTCTTCAGGTCAAGGCACTCCAGGAGTCGCTGCCTGTGGCGGCAGAGCACCATGCACAGTCCCACGGCCAATGTAAACCAAACACCCCAACACAGCTATTTTCTACCTTCGGTCTTTGGTAAGTGCTAACATCAGCATCGCCCTGTGCTAGCACAGAACTGCAGGAACAGGGCAGCCAGAGCACCCCTTCCTCAGGGCAAGGCAGCCTGAGACCCCTGGACAGAGCCTCCTGTCTCCAGCTTTGGGATTTTACTTGTTGGAGAAGATGCTGCCTTAGTTCAGAGCAGGTTCACCCCGTGCTTCAGCAGCTTTTGCTTGGCCTTGCTTGGCAAGCTGAACGCGCTGTCGTGAGGGTTGGGAACACCCGAGTTGCGGAGTGGAGCACCCAGCTGCTGGAAGTAGGTTTCGTGGACGGGGTTCCTGCAGGCGTACACGGCCGTGGAGGCGTTCCTGGCAGGACAAGGAGAAGCAGTGGTCAGGATTGAGAGCTTGGTGCAAGATCCCCTTCACTAACCGGGCTGGGCATTGGGATGCTTACAGTGCTGGATTCCCTGCTATTGAGAAGGAGTTTTAGGCCTCACTCTCAGCAGAGCAAAGGGACACAGAGCTAAAGTGGGCACCAAAACCCTGCAGAAGGTCCCAGGGAACCAGACCCTCCTTCTCAAGGGTCCTGGCATCCTAAAAGTGAAAGCCTCATACATCTCACCCTCGGGACCTGCTCAGCAGCATTAACACCTCTGCATGTGGCCATCCTCCGAGAGCCTCCCCTGCTGGCAGAGCAGCCCAGCGCACCAAGAGCTGGTGGTTAAACACTCCCCGTGTCCAACGTCCCATCCTTCCCAGAGGAACCTGCCCCACTGCTGCTGTCCACAGCAAATCCCAGCACAGCACCTTTGCAGCAGGAGCCACATGAGGTTATCTGGTCACCAACATAGCAAATAATCAGGTACTGCAACCACGAAAGCTGAAGCTGTTGATTAAAAACCACCACTCGGTATTTACCTGCAAGGACTGGCAGGGAGCAAAGCAAAGGACTCTGCATTCCTCCTCGACAGAGGAAAGCAGCAACTGATATGTTTGCTGACACCCTGCTGTGACAGCTCTCCATAAAATAAAGCAGTTTTAGTCATCTTGTTACTCAGGCTGATTCACACACGGAGTTGCTTTTTTTGGGGGCACCACAGAATACGCCAGCTAAGGCGGTAGAGAATTTAAGGAGCCAGTCAAAGTAATGCTAAACAAGGAGTGCTCCAGCACCCAAGTGTATGATTCAACACTCCCTTGGCAAGCTGTGGCAGAGAAGTGAAACAGTGGAATTCCCAGAAGCATCTTTATTTCACCGTGTTTTGGGCAAACAAGCAGGGCCAGGCCAGCAGAGTCTCTGTGTCCTCGCCGTGAGCCGCTGCAGGGCCGGGGGCAGCGCTGCAGCACAGGACCAGCTGCAGACACGGCTGCGATAAGACCATCTCGCCTGGCGCATTACAATTGAGTTTGCCACGCACGTTACAGCGCGTTTCCAACCCGACAAGCCGTGCAAGAAAACAAAATCTAGGTTGCCAATTCTGGGCGCCTTTGGCTCCCAGCCGAGACACAAATTTATTAGGAACGGCTATATTTAAAACTGCGTCTTAGAACCTTATGGTGCCAGGAACTGGCAATATTTTAGCGTTGTGTCTTAATCCAAGCCCGTGGCACAACTCAGCTGTGCCTTGGTGCCACCGTAGCCTCTCAACACCCAAATCACGCTGCAGGCAGGACACCAAGTAACCCACATCTAAAGGGCAAACCTTAGGGCATAAGGTGACGTGACTGACCCTTGGCAAGAGACACCAGTGTGATTACACCACCTGCCAAACCTCAGCCAGCTTTAGGAAAGGGGTTCCCCCCTTTCTGCCTATTCTGTGTGCCACACAGCACTCCTGGGCCCAGCAGAGGAGGGAGTGATAAGCACACCTTACCTAATTATCACCTCTGAAGCAGCCGGGAGCTGGTTGAAGTCGGAGTGGATCAGCGTAACAGCTCTCAGGAAGTGCCGGTCCAGGGGGCCGAGCGTGTGGGGCAGGTTGGCTGCAGAACAGGAGTAAGAGGTGTGTGTTAAAAGGAAGAAGTGTGAGGAGCGTGCCCCCCTTTACTGAGTGGGAAAAGGCTGTGCACCTCCCCAACAGACCCTGGGTAACAGAGACTGGGTGACGCTCTGGGTGTCAAGAAGGCCTGAGAACTGGGTTACCCAGAGTCACTTTCCCTAAAGCTCTTCTGAGCTGCAAAGAGCCAGGACACTGCCTGTGAGGCTGCCAGGAAAAGGGAAGCATTGCAATGAACTGCAGCAATGTGTGCAGAGGGCCTTCTGGTCTACCCATTGATCCAGGGCAGTGGTCTCCAAACTGCTGGCTACTACCTGCTCCCAGTTTGTGTAGCCAAAAATTACTGACACACACCATTGTACAGAGGGACAAAAGGCACCCAACAAAAGGGAGGTTGGATTTGAAGAGGATGCCAAGTCCTGTCCTTGGACCTAGCCCTTAGCAGAACCCCAAGCACCACCTTTCTGAGCAAAGCACCAGTGGCAGCAGCTCCATCTTCTCAGGCTCTCATCCAAACCAAGTGATCCACAAGCAGATTATAAACTCACAAAAGACAAAGCTTCCTCAATAGGGCCTTATATCCAGGCTATTTGCTAAGTGTTACAGCAAGTAATGCTTCTGAGAAGTTGTCTGAAGCGTGAGAAAAGGTTACCATGAACCCTGCTCCCCTCCTCCCTCCCTCTGATCCAGAGACATGGGCTTACCCGTGAGCACATTCTGAACGCAGTCATAGTGAGTGAAGCTGTAGGTTGTCCTGGCTGAGGATGAGGAGTCTTTGGGCAGGGTCTCCCTCAGATGAACCTCGAGGCCGTTGAGAGAAGCCAGGCTGCTGTGGTACTGTGGACACAGCAAATAAAGGCATGGGTTAGAGCAGAAGCCCTCTAACCTGAAAATAAGCCATTAAACCACCTGATGCTATTAATTACAGGAAAACACAAGCCTCCATTAATTTACCATCAAACATTACTCTCCAGACCTTGTTTTCACATCCTGGCCATGGCTTTTAGCTGCAGCAAGGAATATTCCTTTGCTTGCCAGCCCTTACCTTACCAGTATGACACAGGATGCAGCTTTACAGGCTGGGTTTAACTGCCTGCAGCATCTCCATCTCAACACAAATAAAACCAATGGGCATCCAGGCTCTGCTCCCAGCTTCTGCCCAGCTGCAGGCAGGGCACAGGCAGATTAACTCCATAATCCTCCAGCCTCCCGTCTGCTTTCCCATG